>NC_142653.1:44051742-44354772 GCF_055504915.1 Nelumbo nucifera | reverse complement strand
GTTATGATAATAATTTAGCTATTTATAAATTTATAAACTAAATAACAGATAATGCATTAAAAAAAATATTGTACCAGATCAATCTAGGCTGGGCTTGGCTAGGCTTTGGGCCTATGGCACAGAAAGCATGGGCCTCATTTAATTCCTAGATTAGCTTGGTTTGGCTTGGCTTACCTATAATTTTATAGATGAAGGTAAGGCCTTCATTCCCATTCTTGAGTAATGTGAACTAGAGAAACACTCGATAGTGAGTGTTAAGATTGAGTGTTATCTCAAGTCCCACATTGATTAGGAATGAAAATGAAGGCCCTTGCCTAGGAGGATAACTCTCATCCTTGAGTTGACTCATGTGTTCAACTCATGAATATTATTTATTTACATGTTAAAAGTTTTATATTTTATGTAAAATAATAAACATTTAATATGAAATAAAATATATAATATAGATTTAATATACAAAACATTTAGTGTATGTAATTTATTGAAAGTAATACATAATATAATATAATATAGTATAAAAGTGTTATGTATGTATTTAATAATATGTATTATATTATATTGCAGGTTGGACCTGGCTGGGTTTCCAAGCTGGGCCAAGAATGATTACCCCTAGATGAGCCCACTCTTGTACTTTTTTGGAGGGTAAGGGGGCATGAAAGTAAGACTTTCCTCATTGCTTCCCATTATATCGGCCAATAATTTTATCACACTTTACCTGAGTCATCTGCTGTTCATTTTTTCATTCTCCATGTAGATTTGTGGTGGAAAAATTGATATTGTCCGTACACCACTGCCTGGACTGAACTTTTTTATAAATTTATTGTATTACAGTTTACAGAGAACATGATTCTTGATAGAGCACAATAGTGGGATAAGATTCATGCACCAACCTCAAATGGCTGGGATTAATGCTGAGCTTAATTGAGTTTGCGTTTTAGTTTGCAGATGCCATATCTTCAAAGGGTTTCAGACAATTCATGAGAATGGCTGTCTTTTGAGGTTTTCTGACGTCCAGAATTACATGTAAACAAATTTTGAAAAATAAATGATAATGCAACCGGAGTTCACCACCAAAAAAGGGTCAGTGAGGTATACAAAAGCAAATGAGAAACGCAGAGGGTGAAGGAAGAATATAAGAAACAAGTTACAACTTACAACTCGATGTAAATAATGTTCTCAAGATCAAAGTTAGAGATAAGAGGGAAAACATGCAAGTTCAATCAATTAATCCCTGCCTTATCTCAACATATAATATAAATGAGACTTAGGTCAATTCCTGTAATGCAATTAATGGTCCCTACTTTCAAAGGAAACACCCATAAAAGGGTGTTCAAAAACAAGAGATTGAGGATGGTTGAATGGGTGCTTAGAAGGGGAGTTTAAAGGGGCTAGTCATATAAGACAGTAGGTAGGGGCGTCAGTGGGTTGGGGTTAAGAAGTAAACCCAGCATTATAGAACTTGGTCAACCTTAACAAGCTTTCTGGTTGGGGCTCCTGTTGACATAGCTGCATTGAAACATTCATAAATATAGCATTGGTTGAGTACTTGAGTATGGTTCAGAGGGGTTGGTCTATGGCCCTTCTACCCCCTGAATCAGGTTAAACCCTTTAGGGGAATGTCAGGAGGCTCCCGATATAATACGTATCGGCCGGTACACTGATGTTACATATCAAAATTTCAAACCTTGCTTGAGTATAGACATATTATCTGTGGGACAAGTCGGGGTAGGCTCAGGTTAGTGTACTCTCGGTAGGGTTCAATATTTAAATGTGAGTTTGGAAAGCAAAGAATAAAAAAGAAACCCGAATTGGAACAGCATTTGGGTCTAGTCTTCTAGCAATAATTTGGGCCTTAAATCAAGGGGATTAAAATTGTAATCTCATTTTCCATCGAGATATCATCTGTAACATGTAACATGTTAGATTTCAATGAAACCACCTGCTCCCTTGAACCCGGTTCTCTTTGTCCAACACTCCCAAGTTTGCAGAGTGAAGGCCAGCCAGTCCTCTTCGATAGTTAAAATTTAGATGGTTTGCTACACTAAATTTACAGTAACTTTCTTCCGGACAATTCTCTTTCTCCATGTTTTGGGTGGTAGAGAAGCCTCCCCTTCAGCAGTAGAATCACCCTTAACTCTGTCTAGTGCCAAGGAGTCCTAGCCGGAAATAACAGCATTCTTTGAGATGAATCACTATGAAGTTTGAAGAAGGCTTTGCAACAGCCTCAGATGGCCTGTTGTATGCCTTCAACAGGTTGTCTCAAATCTGACTGAATCAGTGGATGTGCCTCTACTCCAAACCAATGTCTCTCCAATTTGAACATTCAGAAGCCTACACGCAATACATTATAATATTTAGGGGTGCAACTTAGGCAGGCTTGGGTAGGGATTTTGTTAAAATTTAAATCGACCCGGCTTGGAAGACTGCTCAATGCAGTGTTAATTCTTCAAATTGGGTACCCAACTTGCAATCCTAACAATATTATATTCATCATCATTATCCAAGCCTTGTCTCGACAGGGTTCAAGATAGCAGACACCAATATGTTTTTTTATTGAACCCTTAAAATAAGAAAATAATAAATTAGAAATTAGTATATAAAACCTACAAATTGAATATTTTGGTTTAATAATATCTATTTAATTATTATAATATCAAAAAAAACAAAGAATATAGAAGTGTTCAAGAGTGGCATGTGCAAAATGGGTAGGCAATTAATTGAAGCGACCATCCCTGGGCACCTTATCACCTTGAAACATTGAGGCATATATGGGAAGTATGATTGAATCAGTAAAAAGCTTGAAACATTTAGGCATTTCAAGTCTACATGCTGAACCAGTATTAACAGTTGATTTCCTTTACTCGAAGCTTTTATTTCCAAGTTATTAACAAATAACATACTAATAGTAGTTCAATTTCTTTCTTATATTCAAATGTGATGCCATTTAATCATTTTTGATATTTCATACTGCAGGATATATAGTTAAACCAATTTTAAACAATGCATCAATTTCTGTGGTCCTCTTTTCATGGTTTAAAAAGGGGAATATTTTTTCATTCATCTAGCTTTCTTTCTCAGGTTGCATAATGCCTGGGGAAATTCAAGACCACAATCTTCACACAAATGAGAATGTTGCCATCAAACATGGAGCATTGAGCTATAAATCTTGGCCAAGGCTTCCCCAATTTTGATGGCCCCAAATTTGTGAGAGGCAGCCATTTAAGCTATTAGAGAGGAAAAAAATCAATATGACCAGGGATATGGTGTTCCTTACCTCAACTCTGTTGTTACAGCCAGGTTCCAGAATGACACTGCTAGTAATAGATCCAAAAAGAGAGTCGTTTGGTAAATCATTTTTGAAAGATCTTCTTAAGGCTTTGACAGTTAAAAGATGTAGTGAGCTTTTGTATCAATATCTTGATAGATTGAAGGCCGTTTAGTTAAGGTGTATCTTTCTACATGAAAATGAGTTGAAAAAAAAAAAAACTGAAAAGCTCTATTTGGAGCTTCCAAAAAATAGTCCAAAATGGGCTTCGTGCATCTCTTTGGCACAATGCCCTTTGGTGGCTAAATCTCCTCCAAACCAAACGAAAAAGACCACAATACAATCTGCTGGACTTCTAAATAGCCGACAGACCATGCGGAAAGACACACCAAATGGGGCCTTACTGCTACCTTTGGGTGCACTGAAGCAGTTGCTGCAACCATATTAGGTTTCATAAATCCTGGTTATGAGGTTATTTCCTCTTTGCTCCATTTTTATGATTCTTATGAAGCCACCCTCTCAAAGGCTGGAGCTAAAATAAAAGAAATCACCCTTTGACCTCAAGAATTCGGTTCCAATTAATGAGATGAAGCCTTCTATCTCAAAGGATCCTCGTGTAATACTGATAAATACTCAATGTAATAGCATTGCTTTGTATGGAGAATGATGTGTTTGGTCTTTACAGTTGAAGTTTATGACAAATTTGACATTTGAAGATGATCATATTTCTATGGCTTCACTTCCTGGCATGTATAAGAGGACTGTCACTATGAACTCTGAGAAAAACTCTCCTAACAGGGTGGAAGATTGAACGGGAAATAGCTCCACGGCTCCACCACATTATCTGACATAACTCACCTTTACCACCTCAACTCCGATGCAGAATGCAGCTGCTGCAGCTCTTTGTGCCTCTGGTTCATACTGCGAGAGAATCATATGGCAAAGAAGGCAATTTTGGTGGAAAGACTCAAGGCTGATGTTAGTTTCTAGGCATTCCCATCAAGTGGTGCCTACTTTGAGTGATAGATCATACTTCTTTTGAATTGGAAAATGATACTGCTTTTTGTGAGTTTCTGATCCAGAAGGTGGGTGTAGTAGCAATACGGCAATACCAACCAGCATAGCATATTCTATCTTCAAGGTTCACATTCTGCAAAGATGAGGACACGCTGAACGGTGCAGTTGAAAGAATGAAAAGAGAATCTGAGGCTTCCTGAGAGTAAAAGATGACCAGGTGAATCTATTTTATTTATCTATGTTCAATTGCATTGGAACCAAAGGATTGTATGCACGTTCCATAAGGAGCCTGGTCGTCATTAATAGGTTGAAGGCATTTATTTTTTAACAAACCATCTTCTATGGATAAAATTAGTTTAGGGATTCTAGCAGATAAGGGCAACTTTTTACATAATAATGTCAATAAAAAGTAATATTTTTACATAATAATCAAAATAGGGTAACTTTTATTGGAAAAATATCAAAAAAGGGCAGTCACCCGTCTTCTTCCTCTTCCTCTCTATTCACCCGCTTCGACGGTGCAGGAGGGGGCAGAGGAGGTGTTCCCATGGGCTGCCCAGGCGGGAAAGAAGGCAGAGGAGGAAGACGACCAACAGTATCGACTGCCCATTCAAACAAAGGCAGTGTCACTGTTGATCGTCTTCAGGTTCACGGACCTCCTCATGGCGATGGCTTACAGTTTGCAGATCTGTGCTTCAGATGCAAATAATCGTGGTACGCCAGTACTTCCTCCGGCGTCGGTACTGCTGCTGGGTTCACATCAATATGTATTCTGGGTTTCTTCTTCAGATGCACAAGAGAGAGGGGTGTGTGTAGTATAGTATAACCTCCATGGATGGGTATTTCCATTTCAACATTAATGGAAGTTGAGATGTGCAGATAGCTGGGATCCGATTGAAATGATTGATTTTCTTGTTTTCTTAGCTCGAATTTGTTTCCCAAGCTCTGTTTCTCAGTTGCTACGTTTAATCCCCTACATTTATTGAATGTCTTGATATCAAGTCCTGAAATTTACGATCGCCGGACGACTTACACAGAGGCAGAGGAAGATGATCAACAATGACACTGCCCTTGTTTGGAAGGGCAGCCGACACTGTTGGTCCTCTTCCTCCTCTGCCTTCTTTCCCGCCTGGGCAATCCATGGGAACGCCTCCTCTGCCCCCTCCTGCGCCGTCTAAGCAGGTGAATAGGGAGGCAGAGGAAAACGATCAACAGTGATACTGCCTTTATTTGATATTTTCCCAAAAAATTACCCCATTTTAGTTATTATATAAAAATAGTATTTTTTTATAGATATTAAGGACAAAAAGTTGCCCTTTTCTGCTATTATCCCTAAAGTTTAAGGCAAATATGTGACAGCTGAGCTAGTACAAGGCTGGCCACAACCTTTTGTACGAGCATGTCGATTAGTTAAACTAGATATGCTCACTTTAATCTTCGAATTTGAAAGGGAATATAGAAAATTTCAAGAAACTGAACAAGGATTGCATATTGGTACCATTCCTGTTTCTACTTGAAACAGTTTTATCCATGCAAACTGATGAAATATGAATCATTTTTAGCTATAAACAGCCTCAAATAATAGTTGTATGCCAATTAGCATTGATCAAGACAATATCTTTGGGGCAGAGAGGGCAAAGATACCAAAAACTACCTTCTCTTCTTTGGCTGTGTTTTCTAGTTTCTTTCTTCATCATTATAGTCTATGGGGCCATTTGATAATAAAAGTTGCTGATTGACGTACAACTATTATTTGAGGGTTGTTTCTGTCCCAAAGGTTCAGCCACAACATCATTGTCAAGTTTACTAAATAATAACTACTTAGCGGTGAATGGAACCACACGAGTACATGACAGATTAAACAGACACATAGTACACCTCTCAACCAAAATCAGATAAGAAACTGCTGGAAAAAGAACAAGTCCATAGCAAGAAAATCACTACCCAAAAAAACAAACAAAAGATGCCCATTGGATAAGATTTCTATTTTATTTTATTTTTTTCTGTTGGAAGTCTTACAGCAGCTAGATATCTTGTCCAATAAGCACATAGGAGCCAATAATTCTGCAAATATTAAGGCAAAGAGGGAAAAGTAATTTACTCCTGGCAAACTGTCACACTGCACTAAGCAGAACCCTGAAAAAGAAAATCCACAATAAAAAAAAACGAAAACATATTTGAGGGCGAAGGCCAAAAACAGGAGACTACATTTATTCAATATTTGCCTCAAAAGGGTTTGGATTCCGAAATGAAACCCGTGCCACAATTTACGCAAACAATAGGCAACAGAAATTAAACCCCCTCATTGGTGGGCAAAATTCTCATCCCCTATTTCTAAATAGAAATTTAAAACTTGGAAATCTATGGCATCAAACTAATGACTAAGCTGGAAAAAAATGCTACGATTTGATACCTCTCTATATGCCTCTCCTTACAATTGTCAAAAGCACGCAATTCAAGCATCTTCTGCTTTGGCAGCAAAAAAATCACCATCCACACAACTGGTGTGTTGCTTTTACTTCCATCAACTGCAGTACTTCCTGTTCATTGGATGTTCCTCGGGGTACAAAATTGGTCTTTGATGTCATGAAGAGAGTTTACTAAGCTGAACTTGCATTGACTTTCTTCCTGACAATTCTCTTTCTCTTGGGTGGTGGAGAAGCGTCCCCTTCAGCAACAAAATCACCCTTCCCCTGCTTTATGCCTAGGAGTCCTAGCCCAGAAATAACAGCATTCTTTGAAATGAACCACTTTGAAGAAGGATTTGCAACAGCCTCAGATGGTCTGTTGTATGCCTTCAACAGGTTGTCTGACTGAACCAGTGGATCTGCCTCTACTCCAAGCCAAGCCAACTTTGATGTCTCTCCAATTTGAACATTCAGAATCCTGCATTCGATACATAACAATATTATATTGAAGAATATTTTCTTTATTTTTTGATAAAATGGACAAGGTTCCACACAAGATGGGGGGTAGTGCGTTCCCAGAAATCAAGACTAATTGAAGAATGTTTTCTTATGACAGCATAGATCTACAAATTTTACATCTTATGCTTGATCTCTCTCATTCTTTATATATAGTTGTTTTTTTATCAGTGATACGTAGTTGATGAATAAAAGAACATTGATACTAATTTAGGGTGTCTTATGTAAGGAGACTGCTTTGAGTACTGGAACAGTGCATTGATTGGACATTCATACATGTTTCAAAGATACTGATGAACTGAAGCAAACAAATATCAGTCTATCCGTCATGGAGAGTAGTCCTAGAGCTTACAATCAGTGTAATTCTATAACTTAATCAACAGACATTGGTCCCTTGGTTCACTGTTGTGGAGAGTTGTGCACATTAGTTGTTTTTTGGATAGTAAAAAGAAAATATTATTAATGAAAAGAAAAATATTACAATCTGAAAGGTGTCTAGGTAACACCGGTTATCATACAAGATAACCTGGTGCAGATTATTTTGGTCCCTGCTTAGGTCTCATAAAAGATATTTACAGGCACTAAGTTGTCACTTAATAGAAAATCCTAACAACAGGCTGGGTAGTTTTATTCATTAAGCCACATCCCTAGCTCAGCCAATGTGGCTGCCAAAACATCAGCAAGAGTGCAACTGGAGTTTTCTCATTTTATTTTTTATTTGCTCATCATAAGGAGACATTTGTACTGCAGTCTTAGTAATAGAAGAGGGAGTTACCAATAGGAAAATCAGAATCGATATTAGAAAAGCAAATCCATAAAAAAGAAATGGTAAAGCCATAAGTGGAAAGAAAACTTAGAACAATAATAATTGCTCAATATTCTCACTAAGATAAGTCACTCCAGAGAAAAGGTAAAACATTACTATCTAGATTTGTAACTTTCTATAAGCACCACAAAATAGTAAAAGAAAAGGTAAAACATTGCCATAAATACATAATATAAACTCACAGAGAAAAATTAGGGTACATTTGGTTCTTAGGAATAGGCGCCTAGAATCAGAAATGGAATGGCCCAATCTGATTCCAATCATTTGGTTGATCAGAATGGGATTCCCATTCCCATTCTAGGCAGAATGGGATTATGGCCATTCCCAGCTTCCCGCACCCCCCCCCCAAGGAATGTGATTCACATTCCATCTCCTCCCTCTTCTCCCTATTTTTTTGACAAAAGAAAACCATTTGATCCAAACCCCTAATCAACCAAAGTCCTCACCGTTTCACAGGCATTCCTCCCACGAGGTAAGACCAGTCGCCAGCCGGTTGTCTTTCCCCTGTATCTCTATTGCCCTTCCTCTTCTTTCTCCCTTCTTCTCTCTTCTTCCATCCCCTCTTCTTTTTCTCCATCTTCCTCCTCCCCTCTCCTCTCTCCCCCTCTTCTTCCAAACCAAAGCCCAGTCCAACAAAGTTGGAATCTGCCCCCTTTATCCTTATGTGCTTTTCTTTAATAGGGGCAAATTGGAAATTTTGGCTGATTCTGATTCCGGATTCTAGTTGAACCAAACAGCAACAATTGGAATCCGATTCTGATTCCCAACTGAACCAAACAGGCATCAGGAATAGGTGATTCCGATTCCTGGGAATTCCGACTCCAATCCTGTCCACAAACCAAATGAACCCTTATATTTTATGCTAATACTTGGATCATCTCTAAATGTAACATTCATGCTTGGGAAGGCAAGACAAGTGAACATAAAAGAACAATCATATGAAAACCACCTGAACAACTACCAAGATAAGATTTATAAAGATGATAGCTTCAGCAGAACCACACCTCAATGTTGTGCTAAAGAACAGTGCTACTCCAATAACATCAAAATAGTTTATTGTTGCTCTGTCAATTCCACATAATAGCTGGTACCGTAAGTTTGCATAAAGTCCCAAGAAAGCCCCATAACCAAGAGCATTGGTACTCACAGTTGGAATTGTCACAGATAACCTGCCAGATAAAGCAATCATAACTAAGACAAATAGTTCTAGAAGAGTGGCTCGATTCAACAAATGGAATTAACCAAAATTAAATAATATTAAGGGAACCATTGCCAACTAAATGGTTTACCTTCCTTCCTTCTTACTAGCAAAAAGTTTTGACAAAGCACCCTGGGCTGCTCCAGCAGTTAAACCAAGCATACATAACTCTGCAGCCTTGTAGAAGAAAGAATGAATTCTCTTTTGCAAGTCAAATTCTCGGAGGGGATAGCTTTTCTCAAAAATGTTGTTTGGAAGCTTCTGCAGTGTATTTTGCAAGTCAAACCGAAAAGTATTCCCATACGAACGGCAAGGAGCAAGAGACCAAACAACAATAGCATTGCATGCTGATACTGTTAGCACATTAAGAAGTGCCAGATCCCATTCCTGCTTTATCCTATAATTGAAACAATGCACAAAGACATACACTGAATGATTACCAGATAAGATGCAATATACATTTCTAGGAAGGTGAAAATTTACCTTTCTTTTCGATTCTTCAGCTCCCACCAAACAGAACAACCAATTGTAGTAGCTTGCTCTAAAAGAAGCTTATACAAGAAGGCTGGATCTGCAATCATCCTGCTTGATAAATTATGAATCAATTACCAAGGGAATAGTTAAAATATTGAATAAGATGTAGACAACTCAAAAACGGTAACAAACTAAAGACAATATAAATGTGATGAAGTCTTGAAGAATTAAATGAACTTAGAGAACATGTTATTTTGTGCTCAATTCTGTTAATGTGTCATGAGAATCATAATGTACAAAATTTTCGCACGGGTGAATGCTCACATTGGTTCTTTCCTTCACATGATATTGCACTAAGAATCCTATATAGCCAATGTACCACATCAAACTAACTTTACAATATGAGTTCCTACAGGTGAATCTCCAATTTGGAATTGAAGCAGCATGCACCATATAAACATACAAAAGGCTACATAAATAGCCAAATGTATCTAACATAAAAACAATTATTAGAAACTTCATTGGTTGCTTTATATTCCTTTTCCTTTCTTCTATCTTCTTTGTCACAATTAACACAGAGCAAGATTGCATTGATTCAGGGGAATCACAAAAACAGTGATCTACAAAAATTTTTGTGGTTAGAAAATTAGCGAAAGCATTTTATAAGCTCAATTAAAAGAAACAACATAGTCTCTGATCATCTTTTTTTTTTGAGCACTGAGCCCTAATCAAACATACCTCTATGTAATATATACTAGAGAATAACAATTTACCAGGTAGAAGTCTTATTAACTCAGAGAGATGGTATCTACTAGAGACCAATAGTCTAACAGCTTTATCCATTTCCATGATAAATTCAAAGAAACAAACCCTGCGATCTATTAGCCTACAGTATTTGCCCAAAATACTAATCAGCACATCATAGTTGTCAAGGCGAGCGCCTAGGCGACAAGGCACCCTTTGAGGCTCGCCTCGCCTAATCGCCTAGCAGTTTTATACTTCCTACTATAAAACACTATTTTATTCATTTTTTTTGAGATTATAATTATAAAATAGACATTATTAAACTAAAATAATCATTTTGTGTGTTTATATACTAATTTCTTTTTATTATTTTCTTATTTATTAGGGTTTAATCAACACAAACATTGCTAAATGCTGTATTGAACCTTCAAGGACTTAAAAACCTGAACCAATAAGTAAGGAAGAACTTAAAATTTTATCTAATCAGCACATTTTCCTCTTCCATATATTCTTCTTCTTCTACTTCTTCTTCTTCTTCTTCTACTATTACTACTACTGCTGATACTTTTTATTTTCTTCTTTTCTTATAACAAAAATAAGGGTTCAGCCCCGATATTTTTTGAATTTTATTTTCCTTCTTCCTTTTCTTCTCATGAATATGTTGATTTTCTATACTTTAATATGAAATTTATACTTTTCTTATGAAAATCATGAATAATTATTAAAGAAGTATGGTTATGGTACCTAGGGAACTACCCTAGGATCTATATTTTTAACATAAAAAATCCATCGCCTAGGCGGACGCCTAGGCAACTAGGCAACAAGGTGCCCCCCAATCGCCTAGCCTCGCCTTGGCGCCTTGAAAACTATGCAGCACATTATCATCAGACTTGGCAATTCATTTATTAAACTTCTTTGTGGAAGAACTATACTTTCTTAATTTCCTTTTCAATTCAAGACCATGCAAAGAAAGTTGTCAGTAATTTTTAACTGGCCTTTTGTGCTTTCCTATTCAGCATAGAATGGTTACGTAACTAATACACACTTACACAGATAATGAGACAACGTTGTAATTAAATTCAGGTAGATGCATATTCATTTATATACCTTTATGGATTATGGGGCGGACATTCAACATATCTACACATTCACATGATTATAAAAACTCAATATCAATTTACCTCCCAATGAATTCCCTAGAAACTCCTCCTGGAAGAGCTCGAGAAATAAATCTAGCAGTAGTTGGCCTTGCATTGATTGTGAGGAACCTCACCATTTGAGCGGAACTCACCAAACCCTGAAGTGAAAATTACAATCAGTTTCTCATTTAGTCTTTTTTGCTTCCTTCAAATTAAATCACAGAAACCACATTTACCATTTCATATGCTTGACGGAGTCCAGCAGGCAAATCCATCATCGTTTTATGCCACTCATGCAAAACTGCATCTACAAATTTTCGATCAAAAAGCTGCAACAAGAGAGACAAATCATTAAAGCAATCAACTTTCTAAGTACATATACTTAGCTAGAAGAAAGCACCTAGCTTTTCATGAATAAAAGAAAGAGCAGAATAGGTATTCGTAACCTCTTCAAAGACAAGCCGCATCCTAAACAATCCACCCTCATCTCCTTCATCTCCATCATCAAAGTCACCAATGTAATCATCATCATCACCACCATCATCACCACCATCACCGCCACCATTATTAATTTTCTTGCCAATGTCTCCACCCCCTCCTCCAATTGCAGTCTACAGTATTCCAAGAACTAGAGTCAGCTTCCATGTATTCAAAACAACTCATATGAATGTGTAGCTACCTCAAAGTCACTAAGTCACTTTCAGGTATTAACAGATATCTTGTATTAATCCAAAATCAATTTAAAAATCTTCCAAGGAAAGAATTGAAGTTTTAATTATTGCAGGAATTCTACAGAAGATAAGTACAATTTTGTTACATTTAGAACATACATGCAGAATGTAGCCTTTAGGTACCATGCAATCCTATACACATGAAAGACAACATGCTCCGAAAACAATGGTTTCAAAGCCTTAAAAAAAATGCTGCGTGAAAAATCTAAAGATGATAAATTCAAGGATGCAATTAGAGTGATGATGTTATACTGGAACCAGATGGCTCCAATTTGGTACTTGTAAATTAAGCATTTTATCTCCACATCATAGTTTATGAAGTGGCTATTATGCAACAGCATCTTCATTAATATTAATTTTAACAGTGGATATGGCTTTAAATAGAACGGATTGGCAAAACAGGATTCATGTAGCCAACTTCATACAGTTGGGGTAAGGCTTGGACAATGATGATGATGATCTTCATTAATATTAATATTGAAATAATAGTAATTGGTTAATGGTTATGTTCTTTAGGAAAAGAAAATCAACAGGTTCATGTGTGGCCATAGACAACACTTTTTTATCCTTAATAAATCAGAAAAAAAAATCAAGCAGTAATAGGACCCATTTGTGGCTTACCCAGCCAAACTACAAACAAAGCCCAACAATTTATACAGTAGGGTAGACCAAAATACAAGTTATGATACCTACATATAGATATTGCTACAAACATGGATACAGGAAACAGAGATATGGCTTTCTGTGTCAAACTCTGGAAACTGATAAAGGTACAAGTATTCCAACGATATGATTATATCATGGTTCTATATCTGGTTTTTGAAATCAAGTGTCACCTCTAAAGGCTTATGTCTTGCTAACTTTTATTTAAATTTCCAACATATACAGATTTTTTATAGTACTGATGTTTTTATTGGTTATAGTATGATTTGTTTAAACATAAAAATTTACATATTTTAGTAGTGTTAATGTTATGGAGTATACCAGTGTTCATGCAATATCTAGTGTCATAGCAGGTGCATATCATGTCCCACACTGGTAAAGTAGGCATGTATAGGTAGCCAAGTATCAAAAATACAAATCCACCTATGAACTCCCCCTTTTGCAAACAAGTCACCAAGAGATTTTTAATCTTTTAACCCATTTTAGCAAGGCATTTGTACTTGTAGATGGAGATCTTGCTTCCCCAATTGTATGTCATAGGACCCAGGGTCACAGGGTCCATTATCTTCATTTGACATCCAACTCATCATCACTTGAAAATCTCCCTTAGCCTCCAGAAAAGATATAGTATGAGATATAAAACCTTTAGTCCTTGAAGGAATGATAGTATACTAAGCTCTCAAGGCATCCGTACCTAATCAACCTGAATAGACTTGTAAAATATTTCCATTTTGATTTTGGATTGCACCACCTATTTCAAATCTTCTCATGATTCCAATGGAGCAACAATTGAAGCATGGCCACGGAGATTACTTTCTCCATTTTTACTTCTCTACAAGTTAGATAACTGCATGTTCATAAAAATGGATGAGTTTTGGTGGATTTATAGGTTTAATTTAAGGGTTCTGTTCTGAACAAAGATGTTCATTTTAAGGTCAGAAGAAGGTTTTTTTCTATTATAAAGATAAATTCCATTTACAGAAAAAGAATTACAAGAATAAAATGAAGAGGCTTCTCCTTTACAAAAGGAAACAGAGAAACAACAAAAAGAATACAAGAAAAAACAAAAAACAAACAAAAACAAAAAATAAAAACCAAGCCCATTGATTACATAACACACATCCTCTGTAATAATATCCAAAATCCCAAATAGACCACAAATCAATGCTCAATGCTTCTCAATGAATATCCTCAAACTCTATTAACCACTCCGAAAACATTGAGAATATTTCAGCCACAATTCTTCTATTGAATTGCTGCTTGACTTAAAAAATGTAACCGTTCCTTTCTTTCAAAATCTCCCATAACACCAATTCTTCTATTGAATTGCTGATTGCATTAACAAATGCAACCATTCCTTTCTTTCTAAATGTCCCAAAATACCACAAAAGAAATGATGCTTCAAACAGTTTTGCTCTCTACGCTAGAAAATGGTGGCTAAATATCTCACGTTTACAACTAGGACTAAAAAGTGGACTTCTAAATAATCAAGAAAATAAAACTAATGAAATTCACTACTCTAAAAGTTAACAGAGAAGTCTTACACAAATCCAAGTTAACAGTGAAAAGAAAACCCTTGGTTTTAGAGAAGTCTTGCAGTAATCCAACTAATGACAACTACCACAGAAATGATGATCTCATGTATTTTCATACTAAACTTCCTATCTGGGCAGATGAGCTCTTCAAATACACATCTAGAGACTCATACAATTACTTCAAACCACCGTGCGATCTTTTATCAGTAAGCAATGTAAAGTTTCAGCCATGGAGAAGTCCTTTTTTTGTTTGCTTTTTTTTTTTTGGTAATAGAAATACCACTTCTTGGTACATTAATTTCCTCCCTTGAATCATGATAAAAACAGAACCATGTTAGCTTTCGAAGGGCTAATACTTCCTAAATATCACACAACAATATCTTTAAAGATAACATTATAGCCTACAGCTCCCACCTCCACCCCCCAATTACCCAGAGGACAAACTGGTTCTTCAAAGGAGGTTTACTAGATGCTTAATTTTCTGAAAGATACTTAATTAGTAGTTTTAAAAATTCATGAGGCTTAAACCTTGCAGAATATGTTACATGTTACCCAGAGGACAAACTGGTTCTTCAAAGGAGGTTTACTAGATGCTTAATTTTCTGAAAGATACTTAATTAGTAGTTTTAAAAATTCATGAGGCTTAAACCTTGCAGAATATGTTACATGTTACCCAGAGGACAAACTGGTTCTTCAAAGGAGGTTTACTAGATGCTTAATTTTCTGAAAGATACTTAATTAGTAGTTTTAAAAATTCATGAGGCTTAAACCTTGCAGAATATGTTACATGTGCATGAGTCCATACTAGGTAGGAAGTGGTAGTTGCAGTCAATGGGATAAAAGCCCATGAATACGTGGGGTCTCACTAAGAAATGGGATATAGAGATGAGTTAATAAGAGTCCTAGGATTATGGTCAGACACATGGATGTGTTTCATGTTGAGTCGAATTGGGGTAGTGGGCTCGTTAGGTGTCAATTGGGCTGAGACCTGAAAGTCAGTCAAGAGTCGGTTTCCTAGTTGGTCAGTCATTAGTTGAGCGTTGTGTTTGAAGTTCTGTATTTATCTGATGTTTATCGGTTGTATTGACACGTTCAATTAGTTAATGAAATCTTGTTGGAGTCAGTCTGATGGTGATCTCTAGCAATCACCTTTTCTCTCGCTAAAGTCATCGAGACATGGGGATGGAAAACCTTGAGGTAATCCAAATAAAAATGCCTCATGGTGCAGTTTTGATGTTTTGGAGGCTCAATTGTGATGCACATATCAACTGCAAACCTAATCCCTCGAGGCTCGCCTGATATGCCTGGGCCATGACGCTTCTTCCATTTCCATCTTTAATAGTGGAAATTAGGAACCCAAGTTTCTATTGAAATGAATAATATTTTTTCCAGAAAAAAAAATCAATTAGTTTTGTTAGTATGCCATAAATTAAGCAAGAAAATATTTTGCTAGCCCTACAATATGGAGGAAATAGATATAGGAGTTAATAATGCAAATTGGTCAGTTCATAAACGTTTAGAAAACAAGTTAAGTCAGATTAGGATTCTAGTTTAGAGCAAATTAGAAATAACCAGCAAGAAGAAAAAGAATGAAAACCGAATTCAAAAAGTGACCTCAGGGCTAGATTTCGTTTGCTTCGAGGACAAATCCAGCTTCGACTTCTCGAGAGTCACAGCTCCGAAAGCACCATATTGACCTTTCATAACAGGTGCAACCATAGAAGAAGAAGACGCTGAAGTCGAGGAAGAAGAGGAGCCCACATCGGAATCCGGTGAGATTTTGAAGCAGCGCTCAAGGTGAGCTCCGGGGTCCGACTCCACCAAAGCAGAAGATTTAATCTCCAAAACCGCCATCCGTGGTTTTCCAAAGGAGCCAGAGGGAGATGGGGTTCGGCATGGAACAAAGAGAGAAGGGTGGGAATGAGGAGATGGCGAATTTGAGAGGGTTTTGTTGGTAATCTGAGAGTTCAGAAGCATAATCTGGGCGGTTTGAAATACGGTGTGAGACATCTTTTCTATCTTTTGCTTCTTTTCAGGCGGCCTTTTCTTGTTCAGCTTTCATGATAACAAGTGAGAGAGAAATTCTCTGAAACTGAAGAGAGAGTGCAGAGCGACTGAACGAGGACCGTCTCTCTAATGACCAGCCTGGAGAGAGAGAGAGAGAGAGGAAGAGGGAGAGTAGCAGAGCCTCTCGCTCATTTGATAGAGAACGGCGAGTGGACCAACCCCATCCTTACAAATACGTTCATTTTTTTTTTCTTTTGTTATTTTAGAATTTAGAATAAAAATATGGGAAAAATTTATGATTACTACCCTGTAATTTGGGTTAGTGCCACTTTGGTCTCGTAATTTTAAAATGTGATAATTCACTATCTGAAAACGTGTTAATTTTGTATCCGTCGTTAACTAGTCATTAGTTATGTATATCACGTGATAATATATGCAATTTAAATTTTTTGAAAATGTCAAAATTAACTTTTAAAACATTGTTCTTCCTTAAGAATTAATATTTAACAAAAGCAATGGTAAACAACTTCACAAACTTAAGGTTTCAACACTTGTTACATTCGTTAGCTTGGGATTTGAGGGGAGTCCTTTGCTTTTTGTGGGAAATGGATCATTATCATTCCTTTGCAAAATTGTACCTAAAACGTATGCTTTTGTTTCATCTTTTGGAGGAAGAAGATGATGAGTAGTATTTTAGTTTTAAGAAGGGCATTTGGATGGCTGATAAAGAAAATTGGATTATACCCGAAAAGCATTTGTGTCTTTTCACATGTCACTTAGCAGTTAGTTAATGGCAAGTATTGAATTGGCACATTTTAAGGGGATGTTTGATACCAGTGTCGTTTTTTCGAAAAACAATGCCATATCAACGTTCCCACTACAAAGTTGTTTGGTTCAGGCATTTTTGAGAAAAATGGGAAAAATCAGCAATGCCTCATAAATCGAAATCTCCTTGATGCACAATTCATGCATCGTTGAGTTGTTGCTCCCAACCCCAATGGCTACCTGATGTGGCGTTGATGTGAATCCTACATGTAAGATGACATGTAGAGAGGAAAAGTGATATAGTGTTCGGAAGTGCATCGAAATGAAAACACATTTCTAAGTAGGGTTTTGAGTGCAACCTCCTTCACTTCTCTCCTTATTCACCACCAACCTCTTCCCCCCTCACCGCTCGTCTGCTACAATGCAACTATCGCCGCCAGTAAGAGTCCCATTGTTTTTTTTTCTTTATTCTGATTTTGATGAAAGTGTTTCTCACTCTGATCCTCTGTTTTGTTTGCATGAACTTGTTCGATCGATCTCTCATTCTAGAGTTGGACTGGTTCGCCAAAAAATACCCAACTTTAAGTTCTTTGCCAGCGTATTCTAATGTCGTTTATTTATGTGGTTTTCCTTAATGTTTTCATATGAAATTCTTCTAAATCTTGTCATTTCTTGTCTAGTATTGGATTTAGCATGAGTTTACAGAGCATCCACACTAGCTTCCTTGCTTTTCATCTTCAACCAAAGAGGTTAGTGTCTCACCTTTACAAATGAAAATGTTGGTGTTGTTTCATGTATGTTTAGAGTCTTGTCATTTTTTTTGTGTGTATGATTGATTTTTTTTTTTTGAGATTTTTTTGTGTATGTGAACTAAGCTCAAGTTTGTCATTACCTTGTTTGTCCTGATGACTGTGAGAAGTGTTATTTGTATGGCAAAGCGTGATGTGTTCATGAGGTATGAATTTTATGTTCATCATCAAATGGACTAAGAATCAAACCAAAATAGAGAATTAAACCACTAAATATACTTGTCTGAGGTGTACCGTGTTTTCATTTGTTTCAAGATGATACTCATGCATAATCCAATCAGACTTTCGTCCATTTGGATATCGACCTTTATAAAAACTTTGCCACGCTGCTTACGGCGAGGAAAGTGTTGAAGAGCACTTGGAATACCACCATTGAAGAATCACTTGCATTTTTCATACTCACAATTGGTTACAATGAGAGGAACTACCTGATGAGTGAGCAGTTCCAACATTCTTCATGGACCATCAATACACATGTATGGAAAGTTGTGTGTGCAATTTGCAAAATAGGGAAGGAGCTCATAAGGCCACCTAAATTCATCAAAGTCCACCCATTTATTAGGAAATCTAAGAGATATTACCCAATGTTCAAGATAACTGCACTTCTTGATCCATACTAGCATAGGCTCCTATTCATATTTATTCTTTTAATTATATTTGTAATTGTGGTTAGGATTGTGTAGAGGTTATAGATGGTACACATTATCAACTAGTGTCCCAATTATTGAACAAATATTGTATAGAGGAAGGAAGAAGGTTTGTTGTATGACAAATGTTCTGGTTGTCTATGAGTTTGATATATTCTTTACCTTTGTATACATAGGATGGGAAGGATTGACGAATGATTCAAGGATAATGGCAGAACACTTATTAGGCCCAACATAGGGTTTCCTAAACCTCTTCTAAGTGAAGTAGATATTCCGTGAAAATGCCGTCTTAACATTTACCTTTATCATTTGTGTGTCCTCACATCTAGAATTTTAATGCAAGGAAATACTACCTTGTTGATTTTTAATATGCTAATGCTCTCGGTTTTCTTGCCCCATACTATGGTGAACGGTACCATCTTAGTGAGTTCAAGAGACAGTCCGATAGATTTAGATCGAAGGAGGACCTCTTTAAACTACACTCGTTCTTCACTATGTAGTGTAATCGAGCGTTGCTTTAGAATATTGAAGGGTAAATTCTCCATCTTAAAAAAATGTCATGCTATCAATTGAACTTCCAATGACTTCTTGTAATGGCATGTTTTATAACCTACAATTTCACAAAATGAGAGGCATGTGAGGATAAATACATAAACGGGTGTGAAGATGGTTATGAAAATGATTTTGATGATGATGATGAACATGTTACTACTACACTAGGTTCAAGTAGAGATATGGACATGGTTAGAGACCAAATTCCATCTGCTCTATAGGAGATGTACTAAAGGTTTACTTGGTGATTTGCATGTGAACATGATGTTAGGATTCAAACTATTATGATGTTAGGATTCAGACTATGATGATGTTAGGATTCAAATTATGTTGGTGTTTATGGTTGTTATGGATTGCACTTATTTACTACTTTAACTATTCTAAGTTTCTATGTGTTTTTATGATCACTTGTTCATTATTTAATGTTTACTATGCAAGTTCTCTATGTAGAAATAATCGGTGAGATGTTTTTACCAAATTACTCATGGTAAAGGGAAGATGACACTACATATAGCAAGAATGGAAACTAATTACGGGTGGTGGTTTTTACATTGCCCAGCTAGGGGTAACCACAGGGGTTCATTCATATGGGTAGATGAATATGGTGGAATCCGTCATAAAGCACTTAGGGCAGAAGTTATCTAACATAGTTCATCTACCATACAACCACAACATACCAATAAATATTTTGCACTCATTGCTTGTTGTGGTTGTAACATCATCTGTCTTTTTATTTGGGTTTGGCTAATAATGAAAAAATGGTGTCATTGATAAACATTATGTGTGTGGTACATATTTTGAAACCTTATTGTTAAACATTAATCATGACTTATTAGCATCTGCATATTGGATTTAGAAGGTATGAACATTGTCAAATGGTTCAAGATTTCACATTGTGTTAGAAAAGAAGTATGGCATAGACAAAAAAGTATGATATGAACACCAATTAGAAATTGGGCCCAATAGGTGATTATTTGAAAGGTCCTTACTATGAAGAAACATGGTTTGATTAGTTGCATTTATTTTTTCTTGATTAGTTACAAAGTACCAAAGATCAACAAAGCTAAAACACTCTCGGCAATTGGATATGACACCATTATTCACGCTAAGGTCATGGATGTAACCTAATATCAATTTCAACTATTGGATTTAAATTTTGAGACCGAATAATATAGATCAATCATCCAAATAATACGGATCATTTGATGAGCATTATTAGTTACTTATCATATAAATTAGCATGCACCATCATACACAGTAGTGGGTGCAATTACACAAAAATCAAATGACCTTTCAAATAGGTGATTATTTGAAAGGGCTTTACTATAAAGAAACATGGTTTGATTAGTTGCATTTACTTTTTCTTGATTAGTTGCGAAGTACCAAAGATCAACAAAACTAAACCACTATCAGCAATTGGATATGACACCATTATCACGTTGAGGTCATGGATGTAACCCAATATCAATTTCAATTATTGAATTTAACTTTTGAGGCCGAAAAATATAAATCAATCATCCAAATAATACGGATCATTTGATGAGCATTATTAGTTACTTATCATATAAATTAGCATGCACCATCATACACAGTAGTGGGTACAATTACACAAAAATCAATGATGAAAATCACATTACCAAACAAAAAAAAGAGTGAAAAATGATGTTCATTGCTTATGTGGTAGAAATACCACCAAACATGTATAATGGCAAAAAACGATGTAGTAGGCGTGGACATTTTTTTTTAAAATGATTCCAAAAAATGCCTATTCTGCTAAACACCATCTAAAAGTTCGGGGACCAAAGTGACACTAGGTCGAAAGTATAGGATACTAATCGGGTGATTGACACATCACACATGTGACTAACAAAATCTCTTGTAGGTTGCCGCCCTATTCATGACCTACATCCTATCAATAAAAACACTACAACCGCGAGATCACATCAATGTCCAATAGGGTGCATCCCACGAGAACCCTACATACACATCTTAGTGTGCTTTGGGAACATCTCTCATTCTTGTCATTGGGAGATGTTCCCAACCCAATACAAGGTTAAAATGTACTATGGGGTACTATAGGATGCTAAGGTAAACTCTATAGTCGCATGTTGAATACACTTGTTGTGAATAACAACATAAAGTACGATATATGTTCTCAATGTGTGGTTGTAATGTTTAGGTTAGTGTATTGTGGATAGCATATCTGAACTTATTTTCTCAATCTAGCGTTAACTTTGTTTTCTGATAATGGATTAGTTGAATTTGGGTTTGGTACTCATAGAATTGACCTCACACCATCATAGATATTCCCAATGCATAGACGTAAGGGTCTTTGAGGACGAAGTAAGGACGGTCTCATGAGGACCAAATCCAGACTTGGCCTGGCCATGTTAAACACCTAGGATGGGGTTTAATGTAGGCCTGATTTCCGCCCAAATCCAACCTGATCTCATCGTAAAATGTAGTCACCAGATTAGGATTTTTTACTAGGATTGTCAACAAGTTGGGTCTGGTTCAAGACAGGGTAGAACCGCCCTGAACCAACAAGAAAAACCCTTGTCCCGGTCCCAAATTCAGACCCCAAAACTAAACTGATTGTTAATTAGAATAGTCCCAAGAAGACTTGATTATGGTTGGGGGTGGGTGTTTAAGAGTAGAACCAAGTAGAGAAACTTGAAGTTTGAAGAATTGAAGTTTTCCCAATCCAAGAGTTTTTAATTCAAGAGATACTTGATATAACAATCCAATGTTCATGCAAATTTAGCCAAATAAAACACACATAATAAACAACAAGGGTTCAAGAAGAAAACACTAAAATTGACTATCAAGGCTTACTTGCCACTATTGTTCTTAGGTTCTTGTCTTCTTGGTTGGTTAGACCATTGACATCCCTAGTGACTTTTCAAATTTCAACTCAAATGTTGTCACTACCACTACTTCTATTGTTGCCTCTACCATGAGGTGTAAACAGTCTTGGGCAGTTGGATTCTTGGGTATGAAGAAAACATGGTAAAAAGAGGAAAGAACAAGGTAGTCATTTGAAATGAAGAGCTTTAGAGAGTGAAGAGATTTAGATAGACTAAGTAATAACAATCGAAACTTAGGCTCAGATTGGAAATAGTGTAAATACAGTATAAATACAAAAAAAATAATTCAAAATATAAGATTTTGCACTCAACAAATTTGTATTACTCCTTCCAAACTAAGCCTATTTGGGGAAGAAGAAAAGGGATTTAGGGCAGAGTGAAATTTCAGACAAAAGACTATTACACAAAGGGGGAATATGACTGAATGGGATAGGGTTTTTTCTTTTCATTCAAAAATTTTTGACTAGGCTATATTAATGAAATTACAATTTTAGACATATATTGTTATGTATAATCATTACATATTTAGAACTTAATATATTACATTATATATAATATATATTACATAATTATATATATAACAAGTTCGTGTTTGAATCAATTCAGGACTAAAATTGGTCTCAGCCTAATTGTAATCAAGACAAAAAATTGAGAACTTGAATCGACCAAATGAGACAATAGATGAAATAGAACTGCTATAATCAGTCGGTTCAGTTTTATCGGGTAGATCCAACCCATTGACAGCCCTATTTCTAACTTTTTAGAGATATAAAGTTTTATAATAGAATTTGTTTGGGTTTTAAGTTTTATAATATAATAAAGCAACTGAAAAATCTATGCCGCATGAAGTCCAATTTAAAGCAAGAAAACATAAACAAGTGATAAAATGACATATCACAACAACATTGTTGAAATCTTGATGATAAATAGACCATCTAAAACATAAAAGTGCACATTATGAAATGTGAATCAATGAAAAGTAAATAGATTATGTGATGTCTTTGATGTGATTAGCTAAAATCTTGATTTAATATTCTACAAATATTCATAAAGGGTAAAATACTTAAACTACTCCTATGTTTTAGCAAATGGACGAAAATTTACCCTACTATTTAAAAAATCATTTAAGGTACTCCAAAGTTCTTTGACAATTGAAAATCATTAAAAACCATAAATGGAAGGATGAAAAATACTATTTTACCCTTCATTTTTTTCTTCAAATTTTCAAAGTGACAACATTTAAATAAAAAGCTCAAGGGATGTGGCCAAAGAAGTTGTTAAGTGAGAGATCCAAAGAGCAAAAGTTGACAAAATCTATTGTGAAGTTGGGGTAAGTCACCAACGAACATGTTGACGGAGAGATTCAAATGGTGAAGGTGAGAGCAAGAAGAGATGGGAGCAAAAGAAAGGGAACCCTTGAGTTATTAGTGACAAAGAGGTTTTGAAGGGTGGGAATAGGGTAGAAATCAATGGGAAAATAATCATAGTTGAGTCCGAAGATGTTGACAGAGATAACAAAGAAGGAAAGAGGAACGCAAACAATGCCACTCCAGTTACAAGGAGTAACATTGGTGACTTGAGGGGTAGATGCCAATCAAGAAGGCAATCTATGGTATCAATAAGATTAACATTTTTCACATTCTTCATCCGATCTTTGACACGCTCCTCATTAGCAATGACATTCTTGTCCACCATATGAACCACATATTCCACCCCATTGTTCTCCTCTAACACATTAGGTCTAGTTTGGGAGAGAGACACCTCTTAATCTTTACCCTTATTATCATCATCATTAGTGATTTTCTTCGAGTAATTCGCAGTCACTACCATCCACAAACTTTTTATCTCCATTCTCTTATTTTACAATTTCATACCCTTCATCTTTCAAATCAAGAATCCCTTCCTCCTCTTTCACTTCTATAGAGTCACGGGTAGGGGTATAAGGATGGTAATAATCAAAAGTTTCGAATGGAGTCAAGAAATTCCAGGTCAAGTTCATTAATGGCAAGGGAGGAGGAAGAGGGGCTTTGGAAGAAGAGGAGGAGGACAAAGCCATAGTGGATAATGGCAAAAAATAGGAGTAACCAAAGAAATTATTGGTCCTAGCACCATAGCGGGGGAATAAGTAATGTTAAGGTAAGGATAACGATAGTAAAAACAGAATTCGTCCATATGTATAGTCATAGGGCTCATCCATTGTTGCTTGTAAGAAATAGAGGGTATGGCTTGATTCTTCATGAAATTCATGGTGGTTATAATTGTGCAAAGGAGAAGAACCAAGAGTGATGAAGAGATTCGGAACCAGTGTTGTCATCATTCGAGTGGAAGTGAATATGGGAAAACTTGCAAGTAGTAGAGTTTAGAGCCATTGGCCAATAAACTATCATGATATGAGGTTTAGTTGCTTCAACTTAATTAGCAGCTACTTCCAATGCCCAAGCAACTTAGGGTGAAGACAAATCAAGCACGGTGATGTTCTAATGGTAATGGCTTCTTTAAGTAGGTCTTTGGCATATGTGTTGGAAACATCACAACATTTTCTCCTAAGAATGGTGCTATGCATGTGGAGTTGTAAGCACCATTTTCTTTGGAACTGGTGCTGCCACATAGGCATTTTTTGAGAAAACAACACTGGTTTTGTTTTTGGTACCAATGTTGACAGCAACATTTTCAACATTGATTTATATTATCCAACATCCAAGATGATGCCACATCATTGCATCGCTAGCAGCAACACACCATTTTTTCAAAAAACATTAAATTTGGCATTGCTCCAAGCCATACTTTCCTGATTTCCAAGGCGTGGTCTGGAGCAACATTTTTTTTGGAAAAACGGTGCCAAACAAGAGGGCATTGTTTGAAGCACCGCTTTCTTTGATGTGGTGCCTGCGTGGTGTCATTTTCTCAGAAAATGGCATCAATGCCAAACATCACTACCCATGTTAGACTCTAGAATAGGACATACTATAAATAAGTAGAGTTAGATTATGATACCGGAAAGACATGATAGGAGACAATTTTTTAATCGGTATCATGAAAGTGGTAAACAATTAGGTGATATTTATCAAAATTTCATGGGAGGGGGTTGATTGGTCAAACCCCTTATAGTTTCATGTCTTTCTCACAGCATAATTTTTTTTTTCTTTTACATTATATTATATATAATATGTATATAATTGTTTAATTGTGAGTTGAGCCTATAAGTATTGACCCAGGCCTGGTTTGGAAATTTTTAAGCCTAGTGAAGACCTGAGCCCAAGTTAGTCTTGGATAAAAATAGTTGAGGCCCAAATCCAAAAAATTGTAGGCTAGGTCAAGTTGTTTAATTAATTCAATAATTTCTATAAATAGTATTACTAATAACCAATTTTTTCTTCTTATAATATTTCTAATAACTAAATTATTATATTATTATTATTTTATTTACTTATAATATTATACTAACGACCTTGCTTATGTAATTTATATTTTTTAATAGATTAATTAATTAGTTTATATTTCTTAGAATTCTATAGTTTGAAAAGCCATCCCATTAATCCAATTAATGTAATTAGATTAATTAATTCAATAATTTATATAAACAATAATTTATTTTATTATTTTTGTTATTTTAATATAACTAATAACCTAGTTATTATACATTTTATTATTTTTATACTTATAATATTATATTAATAACCTACCTTAAATATTTTTAATTTTATTTTTATAAATTTTAAAATTTTTGGGAATTTAAATTCGATATGATGAGTGAGAACCATAAAGATTTGTTTCTAGCAATAAAATAAATATTTGGCATTTAATTAGAGCTATATTATTGTTTTTATTAATACTTATTTCTTTTATTAATAATTTATTATTAAATAAAAATAATTTATTACTACTTAATAGTTAAATAAAAATAATTATTTGTTTTTATTCTAGGTTATATATGAATAGGTGGGAATTTTAAGTGTGCCCACTTGTTTTTTCCCCTTTGAAATGACTTAAGTTGAAAGAGCCATATATTATTATTTGTTTTGTTAATATTTAATTACTTTATTAATAATTAACTATTAAATAAAATAATTTATTATTATTTTTATTCTTGGTCACATTTAAACGATGGGAATTGATGGTGCGTGATCTGAATGCTCCTAGCTGGAAGGCAGCTTAGACGTTGGTTGTCAAGTGGATCAGTCAAACTGCAAGAGAGATGGATCAGAGAACCTAGGGTGGCTAACTCGGCGAGGTCGCTCCAATGCTTAAGTCAGTACTTAGTAGTGAATTACGACCTGGAAACTAGTAAACTTGAGAGCTAGAATGCACTTAATCGCGCATACCTGAGACTCAGGGGTTGATGCCCTTATATAGCTAGGCTGTCGTTGGTCTCACGAAACATTCCAAGATCTTTGGCCCGAGCCGTAGGAGTCCGTTCTACTTCGGAAGGTGGATAACGTGCTAGCTGGTAAGGCTTATCGTGTCCATCCGATTCGGGTGGGATGAGGATAAGGCCTACAAACGGTATGGTGTGATCTCGGAAGGCTCAGAGACAACTAGCAAGCTTCTAGAATCTTCTACGTGTCACTTCGGTAGGCTGGGTCATCCCGAAATACCCGGGCTTCAACGCTATCTGAGTGACTGAGGTACTCGACGTGGCCCGTTATGCTCAGGTGGCTGAGGATGCCGAATCACGTGTCTGGTCACCAGGCTTTGTCCACGTGTCCACTATTTACTAGGTCGGGCCAAATCACCCCTCATCAATTCCCCCCCCACTCCTCGTGTCGGGGGTCCCGATCTGGTGCGGGGAGTTCAAGACGAGCTCAGGTGGATTTGGCCTGGTTCCTTCTCTGGGTTGATTGTCTGAACTGGCAGTTCGACCATGGCAACCCACTTGGCTCGATCGGTAGACCAGATCGCGTGTCGGGGATGTGTGGGTGTCGCATAGGTTATTTAACTCCGTGAATGTCAAAATGCACGGTTAACCGATTTTGGCCTCAGGAGGCATGCGACCGGTTTTCACGAGAGTCGTTAGATTGCATTGATCTAAACCGTTCATGATCAGCTACAGCCACTATAAATAGGGGCCTTAGGGTCCCTTTCTCCTTGCCGTATATTGCACATTCGTGGTTTGACCTCGCGTGTCTACTTCCAGGTCGGTGTTACCTGTCCTTGTCCTCAAGATCGCCTCCTTCGTTCCTTGTCTATTTTCGTTCAGTAGCGATGTCTAGTATCAGCATCGATAGTTTGTTAGATGCCAGTAGTGAGTCAACTGAGGCCAAGGTGGGCTCCTCGGCTCAAGTTGTTGAGTCCAGTCTTGCCGAAGTGGATACCTCGGCACATAGTTCGGGGTCTAACCCATCCGAGGAGGACACTTCGACATAGGAGCGTTGGGCTTCTGGGTAGGAGGCCTCGACCTCTCGCTAGTCTCGGAAGCCATGGCCAGATTGCTTCGGTCCTTCTGTCATGACTATGGAGAGGCTCCAAGTTCCCTGAGGATCACGATTGGAGTATTCCCCTGGAAGGGTGCCCCTGGAACCACGACCACGACGAGATTGTGGTTTTCAAAGAGCAGTTATCTGTCGGGCTGCGCTTTCCATTCCATCCTTTCATCATAGAAATTCTTAATTTTTTCAACATCACCATCGACCAGCTCCACCCGAACTCAGTTCACATCATAGTAGGTGTCATTTCCTTATTCCACGACTATGACAAACCTCTAACCTTGGACATCTTCAGCTCGATTGGTTCTATTAAGAAAAACCTGCTAGCCTCACCTTGTCTAAAAAACATAGCTACTACCTTACCCCTCGACCTGGGTACAAGATCCTGTATGAATATCCCAACAAGGTCCCGGCCTGGAAGAGACGTTACTTCATTGTTACTGTGGTTGGGGGGTGGCCGTTCTCAACGCATTGCAGAACGACCATCAGTGACCCCGACGTTAGGCAGGATAAGGATACAAGGAGGGAAATCCGTTCTTGGGCAAACCTCAAGTTGAAACTGAAACATTTCTTGGCCTAGGAGAAATTGGTAAATGCGGGGCTGAGTTCGAGTAGGTCTCCACTTTGGTTCCATGCATTAGCTTTTTTCCTTCCATATTTTCTGCTAAATTGGGATTTGTCTTCTTTGCAGGTGTCATAGCGGATATCCCAATCTCCAAGCTTTTTTCCGACATGAAGAAGAGGAAGGTATCTTGTGTCGATCCCTCAGTCGTCGAACTTGTTGCCGCTTCCACTGTTCATGCTGCTCCGAGAAGGAGGAAAGATGCCCTAGTGATCAACATGGTTAAAGATGACAAAGGAACCAAATCGCCAGTTCGCGAGCCCGAGCCCCGACCCGTCCAACCCGAGGTTGCTGCTTCTGGTGCAATCCTCGAGGAGGGCCAGAGCATCTTCGATGCTTGAGTCGCCACTCTCAAGAGCAAGGAGGCTGTCTTCCCCGCCAAATTCTCCAAATATTCCAGGATGCCGCACTGTAAGCTCGTTGCCACAGCTTGGGGTCATTTGGCGGTGGTATGTTTCCGAACTCACTCCTCTGCCTTTTGTGTTTTCTACCTTACTAATCGATGTGATTTTCTTGCAGACAAACTCAATGATTCATTTGCTGGTGGAGCAGTCTAATCATCAGATGGCGTTGTTGCAAGTCTTTGAATCAAAGGCGAAGAGTTTGGAAGCCAAGGTACTAATTGTTGAGGCTAAAGTGCAGTCCACCGAGTCTAAGGTGACGGAATGCCAGGCCAAGATGCTGAAGGTCGTGGATTTGGTGAGGAAGTGGGAGGCCAAGGCGAAGTGAAGAGATGAGCGTATCCATGAGCTAGTAAAGGAGGTCGAAGAACACATGGCTCTCCTCGTTGATTGTGAGGCCATCTTTTCTCAAGAGATAAAGGAGGCCAACGCTCTTGCTATTCGGGCTACCTCGGCAATCAGCGAGGACTTCAAAGTTTGTCGTTGGTTGGCTAGGCGTGCATTCCCTCAGCTTGACCTCAAACCTCTCACCACCATCGGGGTTTCTATAGAGACGGTGATCCAGGCAGAGGAGGAAGACCCAGACTCCGAGGAGGATGGTGACTACAATGTCGGTGAGGAGGCTGGAGAGAAGTTGGGGAACTCTGACGTGGCAGTCGACGAGGTCATGGAGATCGATGAGGTTGTTCCTATGAACACATTTATGGAAGTGAACCCAACAAGAGATCCTGAGCATGTCGAAGGAGGGGGCGAGGAGCCCCATCAAGATTGACATTTGCCTCTTTTCTTGGACCTCCCTATTAATATAGTGTATACCAAGCCTCCGAGCTCGTTAGTAGCTCTTTTCTTCTCTTCTTTATTTTTTGAATGTACCAATCCTTCTTTTTGTAATGAAGTAATGAAACATATTTTGTTTTCCATCTTGTGTTCAATCGTGCAGGAATTTTTCTAAGTGTAGATTACTCCCGAGGTGCCGAGCTGGTGAGCTAGGCATAGATAGGAATAACCCGAAGTCAATGTAAGCCGAGGTGTGCCGACACTATAGGGTATGTGCCAAACCTGCTGCACACTGATGAGGCTGAAAACGAGCAGCTTTTTAGTTTGCCCATGCCGAAGAGGCGACTGGGTCTTGTGTTGCCTATGCCAAAGAGGCGACTAGGTCTTATGTTGCCCATGCCGAAGAGGCGACTAGGTCTTATATTGTCCATGATGAAGAAACGACTAGGTCTTATGTAGCGTCGAGGTCTTTTATCAGCTTGACACCTTAGCCCTTAGGCTCTGGGAACGACTCATAGTTTACTCTCCAATTCGTGACTTAACCAGCTTGGTGGTCTTCTGGACTTAATAAATTTTAGCGGATGTCTAACTCACGAGTTCATAAGTAGTACCTCTTCAAGTTGTCAACATTCCAGGCTCGGGGTACCTGCTTCCCTTCCATTGTCTCAAGCTCATGTGTGCCTTCTCTGAACACTCGTCTCACCTTGTATGGACCCTCCCAATTCGGTTCAAGCTTACCTACGCCAGGCTCTGGTACCATCACTTTCCGGAGTACCAGGTCGCCAACTCGGAATTGGTGTCTCTTGACCCAAACATTGTAGTACCGAGCTACCTGTTGTTGGTAGGCCGTAGTCCGGATGTAGGCTAGGTCGCGTACTTCTTCGATCAGGTCCAGGTTAGTTTGGAGTTCATCGTCATTTGCTTCCTCGTCGTATGCATCGAGCCGCAGGGTCGGTACTTCCATCTCGACAGGGATTATGGCCTCTACTCCATACGTTAGGTTACAAGGTGTTTCTCTTGTTGCAGTCTTGATAGTCGTTCTATAGGCCCAAAGGACATTGAATAGCTCTTCCACCCACAATCCCTTAGCTCGCGCCAAGCGAGCTTTCAGTTCGTGGAGGATGGCCCTGTTTGTCACTTCGGCTTGTCCGTTCACCTGCGGGTGTGCCACCGAAGTGAAATTCTGCTGGATTCCCATCTCGGCACACCAGTTCTGGAACTTGATATCTTCAAACTGCTTCCCGTTATTCGATATTAGTACCTTAGGTAGTCCGTAACGACAGACTATGTTCTTTTAGAAGAAGTTCTGCACATTCCAGGCTGTGATTGTTACCAATGGCTCGGCCTCCACTCACTTCGTGAAGTATCCAACTACCACGACTAAGAGTCTCCTCTGTCCGATTGCCGGCAGGAATGGGCCGAAAATGTCTATCCCCATTGTGTGAAAGGCCACGGGCTAGGTAGGTACTTCAGGTCAATTGTAGGTTGATAGAGGATGTTGGCGTGCTTCTAGCAGTTATCACATTTTTTGACGAGCTCGAGTGCATCCTCTTTCATAGTGGACCAATAATATCCTTTCCTTAGTGACTTTTGGGTGAGCACCTTGCCCCCCAAGTGTCCTCCATAAAGGCCTTCATGGATGTCGTGAAGTATCCGATCTACTTCCGAGGGTCGCAAGCAATGTAGGTAGGGAAGCGTAAAGGATTTACTGTACAGTCGCCCGTCGATAATAACGTACCGAGCTGACTGATGCTCTACCCTTCGAGCTGCACTACAGTCTGCTGGTACGGTCCCGTGAAGCAGATAATCGACGAGCGGGTTGATCCAGCTCGGTTCTGGTTGCAACACGGGAGCGACCTCTTCTACCCCCTGAGAATGCTGGGTCGAGGCGGGTCTTCTATGTACACTGTTCTCATAGTGTTGTCACTAATGCTCGCCAACTGTGATAAGGCATCGACCTCATCGTTCTCAAACCTTAGTATCTGTTGGATAAACCAGGAGAGGAAGATCGGCAGGAGTTCCCTTACTTTATCTAGGTAGGCTACCATGGTGAGGTCTTGATCCTCGCACTCACCATTCACCTGGTTCACGACCAAGTGGGAGTCACTACATATTATGATGTGCTTCGCGCCAATCTCTTTTGCTAAGCTCAGCCCAGCTATCAGTGCCTCATATTCTACCTCGTTGTTCGATGTCTCGAATCTGAACCAGAGAGCATACTCCAGCTTCACCCCGCGTGGCCCGTACAATATGAGTCTAGCACCACTTCCTCGCTGATTAGATGAGCCATCTACAAGGAGGACCCAGGGCTCCTCGTCCCAGTTTGGGCCTTCTCTAACCGGGACCGGTGCCGCATTGGTTAATACCTTCGACATGTTAACTCGCTCAATCACTTTAGGGACCGGCGTGCTGAACGTACATTCAGCGACGAAGTCTACCAAGACCTGAACTTTGATCGTTGGGCGTGGCTCGAACCAAATGTCGTACTCACTCAACTCAATGGCCCATTTCGTTAGTTGACCCAACACCTCAAGCTTCAGTAGGACGTGCCTCAAAGGTTTGTTGGTGAGGATGATGATCATGTGGGCTTGGAAATATGAGCACAATTTTTGAGCTGCTATCACTAGCACATAGGCCAGCTTCCCGATGTTGGGGTATCTGGTCTCTACTGCCTACAAAACCTTGCTTACATAGTAGACAGGTTGTCTCCTTCCTCAGGTCGGGTTAAAACCGGTGGTGTACTTAGGTATTTTCCAGCTCATCAAACGCGAGCTAGCACTCTTCAATTCAATTGAAGTCTTCATTCTTTATAATCGCCTTGAAAAAGGTTAGGCACCGACCCGCCGATATAGACATAAACCGGTTTGGGGTAGCTACCTGGCCAGTTAGCCTTTGAACTTCATTTATCTTTTGGGGCACTCTCATATCTAGTATGACCTTTATCTTATCCGAGTTGGCTTCGATGCCACATCGGTTCACTATATAGCCAAGGAATTTGCCTGACGTGACATTGAAGACACATTTGTATGGGTTGAGCTTCATGTTAAATTTTATTAAAATTTGAAAAACACAATTCAAAATCGATTAAAGAATTTGAAAGCTGGGTGTTCACGACCATGTCATCAATATAACACTTTATTTCCAATCAAAGGTTCAAAAACCTTATTTACAAGTCGCTAGAAAGTTGCTCCAGCATTTTATAGTCCGAAGGGCAGTACTTTATAGCAATATGACCCTAGTTCAGTTACAAAAAAAGTTTTTTCCTGGTCGGCTACGTCCATCCTAATTTGGTTGTAGCCGGAGTAGGCGTCCATGAAGCTCAGCAACTTGTGCCCCGAGGTCACATCTACCCGGCAGTATATTGTAGGAAGGGGGAAGTAGTCCTTCGGGTAAGCTCTATTGAGGTCAGTGTAGTCGATGAACATGCGCCACTTTTTGTTGGCCTTCTTCACTAGCACAGGGTTGGCCATCCAACTCAGGTATTGGACCTCCTTAACGAAGTATGCTGCAAGGAGCTTCCCAACCTCCTCATTAACTACCCTCCACTGCTTTGGGGCGAGGTTTCATTTTCTTTGTTTAACTGGTTTGACTGAGGGGTCCACATTAAGTTTGTGAGTAATTATACTAGGGTCAATGTCGAGCATTTCTGCTGCAGACCAAGCAAAAACATCTAAATTATTAAGTAGGAAACTTACCAGTTGCGACCAAAGAGGTTCGCTTAGCAGAGCGCCGATCTGGAGGGTCTTCATCAGCTTGACTTCAGAGACCGATACCTAGATTATTTCCTCCATCGGGGCATCTCACTCCTCTATGTGCTCGGGTGGTGGCTCTAGTTCGACATCTTCCGCTAACTTTGCCTTGCCCTTTAGTACGACCACGTAGCACTTACATGATTCAAGTTGATCGCCTCGTACTACCCCTACTTTGTAGCTCATTGGAAACTTCATCAACAAATAGTAGGTGGACACTACTGCACGTAAGGCATGTAGGATGGACCAACCTAAAATTGCGTTATAGGGGACGAAGTCATGACCACCAAGAACATGTGCTCAAAGCGTGCTGAATTGGGCCATGTTCTTGCTGCAACTAACACTGTAACTTGGTCGAGGGGCCTGACCACCTCGCCGTTGAATCCCACTAGGGGAGAATGCTTCTAAGAATAGGATGTCTGCCGAACTCCCAGAATCTACCAGTACCCGCTTTACCTCGAAGTCGTTGATCACAAGTTTGACGATGAGAGCATCATTATGCGGATACTAGATCCCATGTGCATTGTCCTTGGTAAAGTAAATGAGCTCTTCTATCCGAGGTCGATTCAGTAGGTTCTCTGCTTCATGTTTTAACTCCTAAACCAAGGTCTTCCCTGCTGTTGTAGTACACCCTGCAATGATGGACCCACCGGTGATCATGTTGATCACCCCACAGATCGGCCTGTCTTCTGGTGGTGGTTATTGCCGAGGTGGCTGGTCGCTCCTTCTGCTCGACTCTGGAGCTTCCCTTCTCTGATCGGCCTACCGGTCCACCATCTCCCTGCTCTCATGTTGGATGAATTTCTTCAGATACTCGTGGCAAATCAACTCTTCGATTTCATCGCGGAGGTTCTGACAGTTCTCTATATTGTGCCTAATGCACAATGAAAGTGGCAATAAACATCTAGGTTTCTGGTTGTTTGGTCTCCTTGCAGCCTGGGCGGCCACTTGACGTAACAAGAATCTTTGATTGCCATCAAGATCTCGCCTTGTTTTGCATTGAGGGGAGTGTAGGTCGTCCTTTCAATTGGAGGGGTCCTAGATCGCCGACCCGAGCTTGAACCCTGAGGTGGTAATTTGCTTCTTTTGTGCGGGGACTTACTTCTTCTGGGTGACTTGCTCTTCCTCCGTCGATGCTTGCTGCTACTGGCTCCTTTGTCCTCTCTCTTCCTTTTCTCTCCTTGCTGGATTTTTGCTTTAGACCCGAGAGCCTCTTCCATCCTCATGAATCTTTCGACATCGTTGAGGAACTTGTCGATTGTCTTCGGTGGATTCACCCCAAGGTTCTATGCGAACTCAGTGTGTTTGAATCCTTTCTGTGCCGCGGTGAGGTGCACAGCCGAATTGAGGCCGGGTATCTGCAAACACTCCTAGTTGAAGCACTTGATGTAGCTTCTAATTTTCTTGTTTCCTCTCTAGACCATGTTAAGAAGACCCACTACAGATTTTGGGCACTTCTTACTAGTGACGAAGTGGGTAGTAAACATGTCGGCGAATTATGCCCAACTCCTGGTTGAGCCCGATTCTATACTCCTATACCACTGTCTGGCTAACCCTCTGAAGGTAATGGAAAAGGCCACACACATACTCGCCTCGTCTGCTCCGACAAGGAGCATTTGAGACTGAAAAACATCAATGTGGTCATTGGGATCAAACTTTCCGTCATAGGTCTCCAGTGTGGGTGTCTTAAAATCTTTTGGCCTCGGGGACATAAGAATCTCTGATGCCAGGGGGAGGGCCGATTCAACAATATAGGAGTTGGCTGTGCAGCTACCGAGCTCACTTCCTCCCTCACCCTACTTGGTACTAGTGGCTGGTTGCTCTTCGGTGGATTGTTCCTGGCAGATGACTGGCATGTCTTGTGACGACATCATTTCTTCGCTGCTTCTACATTAGTGTTGTTCACCTTGGTGCTGTCCTGCACTTCAATTCTAGTTCATTCGCATTCCTGAATGCTGTAACAAGGTGGGAGGGGGTCCCTGTCTCCGGCGTCTTCATGGTCGTGAACTTGACGCTGACTGCTGTGAAGGACAGAGGGGTCTCGTCGGGTGCCCGCTCCTCTTCCCCCGAGCTGGCGATCACTGACCTAAGGGTTGTGGTTCTCATGTCGCGAGTGTTATTGTTGGTCGGTCCTGTTGCGGTGACTGTTCTCAGAACGATCTTTCTGGTTCCCCCCCCTTGAGAAGGTGGGGGTGTACGCTGACCTTCGACTCTGTCTCGAGGTGGGGTTCGGTCCATTTGGTCTCGGGGAGGAGTTGGGATCTGGGTGTTCTTCGCACCTCGGGGTGGAGATCGGTGCACATTTTGCTGAGGTTGATTCCGAGTTCTGTTTTGCTGAGAGTTCTGGTTCTGGCTCAGCCGTAGTGGCGGAAACTATTGTTGATACTATTGGTAGAAATAATACTGTTGGTATTATTGGAATTGATGAATCTACTACATCTGTAATTGCATCATCCTAACGCTTTGCACTAGCTCGTTGAACTGTTGAGTTCTAACCCCTAGAGGAACCACAGAGGGTTCAGGGATTGAAAAGGTGGTACTCACATGGGGGAGCGGAACGTTCAACGGCTGGGTGTGGAATTGTGACTGTTGAGTCTGTACAGTTGGAATCCCTGAGACAGTAAGAGGGATGGTAAACTGGCTGATACAGACCATGGGGAACTCCTGGTTGGTCGAGGTCTGCCCCCTAAGACGGTCATATCGACGTTCTTTCTGGTGTTGCTTGAGGAAGCCATTGAGTGAAAAAGGAAGTAAGGTAGGAACTTAGCTTTTCTTTCATTTCCCACAAGTGGTGCCAATTGATGGTGCGTGATCTGAATGCTCCTAGCTAGAAGGCAGCTCGGACATCGGTTGTCAAGTGGATCGATTAAACTACAAGAGAGATAGATCAGAGAACCTAGGGTGGCTAACTCGGCGAGGTTGCTTCGATGCTTAAGTCAATACTTAGTAGTGAATTGCGAGTTAGAAATCAGTAAACTTGAGAGCTAGAATGCACTTTATCGCACATACTTGGGACTCAGAGGCTGATGCCCTTATATAGATGGGCTACCGTGGGTCTCACGAAACATTCTGAGATCTTCGACCCGAACCATTGGAGTTTGTTCCGCTCCGGAAGGTGGATAATGTGTTTGCTGGTAAGGCTTATCGTGTCCATCCGATTCCAGTAGGATGAGGATAAGGCCTACAAACGGTGTGGTGTGATCTCGGAAGACTCGGAGACAGTTGGCAAGCTTCTAGAATTTGCTTCATGTCACTTCGACAGGCTGGGTCATCCCGAAATACCTGGGCTTTGGCGCTATCCGAGGTGATCGAGATACCCGAGGTGGCCCGTTATGCTGAGGTGGCTAAGGATGCCAAACCATGTGTCTGGTCACCAAGTTGTGTCCATGTGTCCGTTGTTTACTAGGTCGGGCTAAATAACCCCTCATCAAGAATTTTATGTGGGACCCATGTGTAATTTTTCAAATAGTTTTTTGACCTAAATAGTGTCATAGCAACGGGCGTTATTATTTTATTATTTGTCTTATGGAATTGTCAATGATGTTTCTAATGTCGTTTGTTTTTGCCTTAAAAATGACCTTTTAAAAACTTTAGGGTCAAAAGTGGCCTTTTTTTCAAAGTCCAAGGATCGTTAGAGCAAAAATCCAATAGTAAACTAACAATCACTTAATTTATTTAATTAACTTAGTTAACTTAGTAACTCAATTAATTACATTAATTTACTTAATTAATTCATTCATTTAATTACATGGTTTTGAAATCATTATTGATCAGGGCAATCAAACTATTCAACCCACATGAACTAGTCAATTGTTTAATTCCATTTTAACTTGTCTTGGAATTTTCCAAAAAAAAAACGATGACTTGGTTAGCAAACTATTGACTTGGATGGTTGAACCACTAAAACTCCTGATGAATGATTTTTAAGTTTTTTTAATTATTTTTTATATTTGGGTAAATTATTAATACACCCCCTAATATTTCTGATCATTGCTAAAACCTCCCCTAAAGTTTGATAATTGCAAGTAACTCCTTTAAACTTTTGAAACAGTTGCAAGTAGACCCCCTTTATTAAAACCTTCTAACCAGAGACACAAAAAATGTCCAAAATACCCATGCAATTACCATAGAGGTTGGTTTTTATAGACAAAATACAAACTACTTAAAAAAACAAAAAAAAAAATAAAGAATTTGAAGTTGCAGCTTTACTTTTAAGCGATTGATATAAAGGGCAAATTTGGAAAATAAATCAATTTCAAAAAAGAGATTGAAAGTCTTGGGCTAGTGATTCACATGAAGAGAAAATTTGGAAAATAAACATTTTGGTTAAAAGTATATGCATGGATATTTTAGATATTTTATGCCTCTTTTTATAAGATTCTAACAAAGGGGGTCTACTTGCAACTATGTTAGAAAGTTCAGGCAAGGTGATTTCAATTACCAAACTTTAGGGAAGGACCGGGAGGTTATAGCAACAACCAGGAACCTTAGGGGGAGGTTTCAACAATTTACCCTTATATTTTTTTATTTTCAAAAAGTTACGAGTTGATCCATTTGGACTGGACAATCAAATTGCTAACATAAAAATCTGTGGTCAAATTGGTTCCATGTTTTGATCGTTTTTTAAAACCTTGCTTAATTGGCTTAATTTACTTATTGAGATTGATTAGCTTAGTTTATCTAATTTACTTAATTAACTTTGTTTCCTTAATTAATTTAATTTTCTTATTCAATTGCTTAATTTACATAGTTGGCTTAAGTAAGGCCATTGGTTTTTGGGTTAGCGGCTTGACTGTACAGTCCAAACAAATCAACTTGTGACATTTAAGAAAAGGATTTTTGGCTCTAACAACCCTCGAACTTTACAAAAAAACCACTTTTGACCCTAAAGAATTAAAAGGACCATTTTAGAACTCAGGCTAAAAACTCTAACATGTTTAATCTCACACATTACCAAGAATAAAATAAAAACTATTTAATGTATAAATTAATAAATGTAGAAAAGAAAATATAATTAAATAGTCCCATTTGGAATTTCTAGTGCATTCATATGTGACCAAGAATAAAAATAAGGGGTTTTTATAGTTCAGTCCACCCCTAGGGTGGAGCTAAGATTTCTAGGGGTGGACGGAATCATGCCCGTGGATTGATGCCAAAATCACAGGATGCAATTTATAGGGGGGCTACTAGTAGACTAGGAGGGGGCTGCAATTTCAGATTTCTGAGGTGGGTTGCAATCCACTTATCCCTAAAAATAAAAATGGATTTTTATTTAGTAATTAATTAACAAAAATACTAATTATAGGTGGGTTCCACTTCTTCATTTCTCTCCCTCATCATCATCATTGAGGTCACATCAACACCCCATCGGGGAACCCCATAGGCACCCCACATGCACATATCAGCGTGCATTGAGAACATCTCCTATAATTGTCATCGGGAGATGTTCCCAATACATGGTTGAGATGTATTGTAGGGTGCTGATGTGGACTTCATCATCATCTTCTTCTTCTTCTTTCCTTACTCTCTCCTCTACCTAATTAGCAACATCTATTAGATGGGTTTCATCTTGGTCAAAGGAATATTTGGATCATCAAAATCATCTTCGTCACTGAAATCATCATCATCGGATAGATCAAACTTTACAGATTTGTGGTCCTTGAAAGGAATCTTTAGGGTGTATTTGGTTGCAGTGCAATTTTATTTGCACTATAGTACAAATGAAAAAAAATGCAAATTCTCATTTAATTTTGTTTTGGATTTTATTTTATTCTGATTCATGTCTTAATTTACTTCGTTAAAACTGCAATCAAACAAAATAAGCTAAAATTTGAAACAAAAATAGGTCATAATTTTCACTCGAATCATTTGCACTGTCATAGTTTTGCATCAATGCAAATTGCATTGCATCCAAACACTACCTTAGGTCTTTAAATTGTTGGTGTTGGGGAAGCTTCATATCGTTCAGTCCTTTCATCTGTTGTAGTTGTTGTAAAAGCTATTGTTGCGATTGCTGACCACTCTTTTGTTGGTCCTTTCCATCCTTTTGATTGTATGTTCTTGAACTGATTGTTGAGCTGGTTTTGGTTATTATTTCAAGCCTTTGGTGCACCCTAGAACTCTGCATGTTTCCCTGATTTTGCAAGCTTTTTTATGAGTGTTGCTAGGTCGACATTTCCTGAGACCGTTACCTTCCCCCTGTTCTACATCTGTTGTGGGTACATCCCTGAAGATGAAGACGGAAGACGATTAGAAAAGATCAACAAAAATTACTTTCAATATACCAAACAACACTTGAGAAATCATCGGGTAAACAAAAACATTTTTTTTCCTTTGTATACTTCAACCTATAAGCATTACATGTTAAATTTTTAGCTAAAGAGAAGTTCTTGAAAGGAAAATATACCATCAAATTTCTGCATTAGTTTCTTCACCTTCCGCTTACATACATCACAGTGAATGTTTACGTTGAGAACACAAGTCTGCAAGGACAAGTGACAGAGTAAAGAAGAATGCAGTGAACAGAAAGAAAATCAGTGGAAATAAAGCTGGTAATCAGGGACCAGTTTTAATTTTCACTTGCAAATAGAAGAAGATTATGCAAAGAGATAAAGCAATAGAAAGAACACCAAGATCTTGAATATAGAGCAAGCCATGCAGAAAAAAGAAAAAGAAAATAGCATACCTGGTTCTTCAAAAACTCTTTTTCACTCATCCCTTCCATTCACGAAGAATAACCAGAGAATTCTAGACAACGGGAAGAGAAAGAAAGCTGGTAGATCTGAGTAACAAAACAATTACAACAGAGAAGATGGATTACAAAAGCCCATAATGTTTTTTTTTTTTTTTTTTGAGATCCTTTGTGGTAGGGTTTTCAAACAAAACACAGATAACAAGAGAAAACAAATGGCTTCTAAAAATACTTGCTAATTCGGTTGGAGGTTAGGCAGAGGAAAGAGTAAGGGAAGAAGAAGATGATGATGATAATGAGAGAAGAAGACATTAACAAGTAGAACCCACCTGTGAACAAGTGAGATCCACCTATATTTAATATTTTTCTTAATTAATTATTAAATAAAAATAATTATTTTGGTTTTTATTCTTGATCATATCTGAACAAGCGGGTCATGCAAGGGATTATAGTGGGCTTTTGGGCTATTGTCACTGTTTATTGGTTTTGATGGGCAAAACTAGGTCTTGGGGGTTGGTTGGTGGGATATATGTACTTGTGTCCAATTTTCATAAGTTATGAGATTCTATAGTTAAGTCAAATTTATTAATGTTAATCTAAAATTATTAATTATTATTATGCAACAATCATGTTTTCTATTTTATCTATTAGAACATTTTATGGATTTTTTTTCTTTTCTAATTTTTTATAGTACTTTTTTTTGTTTACATGTCCGTGCTTAGCACAAGCACCCCTTGCTTGTTACTTTGTTAATAATACTTGATAAGGTGGGATATTTACTTGTTGTTAAATGATGTAACTTAGGTTTCACATTATTTAACATGGTCAATTTTCATGGACAGTTTTTGTGGAGTTCGCATCTACTACCCACAAGATGCTAGAACTGCAAATGGGGAACATCTCCATGAATGAAAACATACATATATAACAGATGTTCCTGAAATCTAACTGTAGTGTTACAACTACACATTTAAGAACATCCCCATGAATGACAATGCAAGTACAAGAGATATTCCCGATGCACACCTATAGTGTAGCAGATCAAAACTAGTTTTAAGGTATAACCAATTCAATAGAAACTTAATCCAAGACTCATACCTTTGCTTGTTTTTTTTTCTTATTTTTAAAAGCCTTAAATTTGCAATAATTACTATCTTTTTGTACCACAAGCATTGGTTGTCTTTTCACATGACTAAATTAATTGACTTTTGTTTATATGGTCATCAATTGGGTCTATTCAGTCCTTACTATTGAAGTTGTTTTTAATTCCATGCTTTATAGTCTCACCACTCATTTATATCAACATTCTCATCTTGGATATATTCCAAATATATTGTTTGGTTGTGTTTGGAAATGATGTAAATAGAGTGTGAATGTAAATATGCAGAGTGTAAAATGGTTCATGCAAATATAAAATTGGGTTAGTTTTGCATTGACAAATTTACCTTCCTACTAAACATACTTTTGACTGCAATAGATGCAAACATGAATTCCAATAAAGTATATGTCTTTTTTTTATTTATTAAAAGTCCACTTGAATGCAAATTTACTTCTTTTTTATTGATGTACTTTTATATCTCATTATTGATGTAAACATGAATTGAAAAATGTATTTTCTGTCATTTGTCAATGCATAAATGCATTATTGTCATAGGCAAAACTAAACCAGGGGTGTAAATTTATCCTGAACCGAGATTTACACTCCATTTACATTGTTTCCAAACACAGCCTTAATTGCTTAGCATTCTATTCCATAAAACATTGTTCATCTTATAATTATTTTATAGAGTTTTTTTTTTTCTCTTAATGTCAACGATATATGAATAATATATGTAACAAATGAACTCTAGTTCAGCCATCTTGCTCTAATTCTATGGATTGTACCCAATTGTCGTAAGTTTCTACTTTGTGATTTAGACTATCAATTTTAATTACGCCTCGATTGTTTGTACTACTTTTACTAAAATTGCAATCTCAGTTTGGTTTATCTTAACATATTATTCCAAAGTGTTTTGACATTATTCTAACTTCATATTTAGCCCATTTTTTTGTCTAATTATTAACTTATTAATCAATACTATATCATCCATGAATAGTGTATAGATATACATTAAGAGACCTCATCATTTAAATGCCTACTAGTTCATTCACGATTAATACAAAAATATAAGGACTACGTGAATCCCTAAGGCTCAGTTTGGAACGAGTATAAATACAAATATGTACAGTGCAAAAACATATTTGTATCTCTCCTTCTTACTTTTCTCCTCTTCCATCTTTCTTTTCCATTTTCCATTTGTTTCTTTTTGGTGTCAAATGCATGTGGTTATTTTGAAGTTGCATTGTCCAATATATTTCACTATTTGGTGCTATTTTGGGTGAATGGTGTGTTCTATTTGTTGGTGTTGCTTGTGATTTCCTTCAGGTCGTGCAATTAGTTTGTTTGGTTGATGTTCTACTCTTTTGTGATTCTTTGGGTTTCTACATGCTTATGGTTGGATTGGTAGGGATGAGCATTATTCCATTAAAACTGAATAAATTGAACTAAAAATTTTGATTTTGATTTTTTGATTTTTGGTTAATTTGGTTTAAAAAATCAATTTCAATTTTAGTTTTCAGAATTAGAAATTCAATTAATAAAAAAAAACAAATTAATTGAGTCTCATTATATAATATATAATATAAAATATATAACATATAACATATATAATATAATATATTTATATATAAAATATTATATATATATATATTAATAAAATTGGATATTAATTGAAAAACTGAACTGAAAATCTCAGTTTTAGTTATTTCAGTTTTCCTATAGTTTGGTTTTGGTTCAGCTTTTAAAATTTTGATTTATTCACTTTAGTTTTAAGTCAATAAACTGAACGTTGATCCTTATGGAGCGGTGCTGATTTATGAATATTTTGTTGGGGGTTTATGTACCATTGGCATTCCTCATGTATGTTACTTGAAAAAAGTATAGTATTCTATTCTCCACCAGTGTGCTTTTTGTTCTATCCAAGAACTTGTATTAGGTTCTACCATTCTTTTTATTTGTACATGTCCTTGGATAAATAATCTGCCTTTAGAACTTCAAAAAATCTTGGGTCCTTAGTTCTTACGCCAATTAGTGTCCCTTCATGATGTTTTTTGAGGAATTTAGGTTCCATTAAAGGACATTCATTTTTCGGGGGGAGGGGGGGGGGGTTGTATTTTGGTAAAGGTGGATCCCATGGTAAAAAAATTTAAGGGCATATTTGATTTTCTTATGAGTATAACTATTTCTCAAGTGGATAAACAACTTTCCCACTTGGGAGAAAATTGTCAATTTTTTGGATAAAATTAAATTTATGGGTAAAATGGTCAATTGCTTAACTTATCTATGTAAAATTTATGATAAAAAGAATACAGATAAATGAGTTATCGAAAAATGAACACGCCCTAAGTAATACCTATCTTGTAGGTGGATATATAACTTTTCCACCTTTTGGGGGGATGTGAAAAATATAAAGGTAAAAATAATAACACAAAAAACTTACTTGAAAAGAAAAAGACATGGGTAAATGCAGTTACTTGGATAAGCTATATATAATTTTTTTTCTTTAAGGAAAGTTAACATGATATGCTTGGCTATTGTGAATTTTTTGTTTTCTCACATGGGCCCCACACATTACGTTAGCATGATTGCAAGAGTCATCTTGTGGGTAGAAAATTTGGTGGCTTACAAAGAGAATGCTTCTTTTTAGGGCTGTCAACGGGTTGGGTCTGAGTTGGAACCAGCTGGAACCGGAATTGACCCAATATAAAATGTCGAGGACTCAAACCTGGAACTGGACCCGATAGAGTCTGTAATTTTTGAACCCGGAACTGAACCGATTGGTTCTTGGGACAATCGAGTCTGACCCGACAGACCCAATTATAAGAAATAAAAAATAAACATTTATATTTAATATATATTAAATATTCTATATATTATATATTATATGTATAGTATATATATTATTTATTTAATATACTATACATAATATATTATATATATATAATATAGTATATAATATATCGGGTTGAGTCTAAATCAGTTCGGGACTAGGTGGAACCGGTTCCACCTAGTTAGGACCCGGAACCGACCCATTGGTTCTGGTTCCCAGAACCAGAACTGGCCCAATCGGTTTGGGTCAGACCCAACTCATTGACAGCCCTACTTTTGTTTTGAAATAGGCTTATTTTGGGATGATTTTCAAATCAAGGAATTCTTTTATTTGGCATCTCAAATGGTGGGATTTCAAAACCTCACAACAAAACCATGAATATATATTATTCATTGATGATATGGTATTTATATTTAATTTGTGGTATAATCTATAGTAGTACTTAGATATTTAATCAAAATTGTTAAGTGCGGTGTGGTCATTTGTTTCAAGCCGATACTCATGCATTGGAAGGTTTTCAATTCAGGATACTAGGATTCTTCTTCATGACAGTATTCATGTTTGCTCTTGCAATTCCTTATACCACCACTTGACCCAGAACCATATTGGGTTTGTTGTGATGTATGGACTGACCTTCTTTACAAATTTTGGGCCGAACAGCACCACCTTCATTGTGCCTGCGGAAATATTCCCAGCGAGGCTACGGGCGACGTTCCATGGTATCTCGGCAGCATGTGGGAAGGCTGGTGCAATTGTGGGGCGTTTGGATTCTTGTATGCAGTGCAGAGCCAAGACAAGTCGAAGACTGATGCGGGTTACCCAAGGGGAAATCGTTGGAGGAGATGTCTAAGGAGAATGAAGAGAATGAAAACCAATCTAACAGGACTGATGAAGCTCTATAAACTCTTTCTTTTTCTTTCTGTTACAAGTTTCTACAGAAAAGTTAATAGTTGATTCTATGCAAAATCAAGGCATGTACCATCAATATTACTAGATTTGCAATTAGTTTGGTCAAGTGACTGGTTGTTTGTTTTAATTATTTCTTCTGAACAGGGCATTCTTTTCTTTTAGTTTTCATTTTAATTTTTCCTAAAAGTTTATCCATCAACCATAATAAATGGGAATGATCATTCATGTGTTCGTTCTTGTTCTTCTTACCTTTTCCATGTTTATACCGTTAATCAAAGAGAACAGACACCTTGCTATTAGTTGGCCAGAATTTGACGCTTTGGTTAATGGTTATTCTTATTGTTTGGCTGAAGCTATTCTCTTAGGATCGTAAAACGTAATTATTTGATTCACAATGTTCTTATTTTGAACAGTACGTTGTTTGCTTGGTTCTTTGTGGTTAACTAGGGAGAGATGGCCAAATTTGGCTACTCTGTCAAATTGGTTGTACCATAAAATCTTAGAGTTTAATGTTGGTGAATGGTGTTGATGTAGTGAACAATTGTTGATTCCTCTGATAACAGTTTTGTTTTCTTAATGAAACATGGGTACACATTATTAATTATTCTTTTAATGGTTTGCTTTAATTCTCAGCACTCAGCAGACAGCAGACGTATAACTGCTGAGAGCAGTTATTTGATTGGAGTGAATTTGGTTGAGGATGATTTTTTTTTTTATGAAAATGCCCAAGGCTGATCTATCCAACAATTACTCAGTTACATCAGATTCTAAAGAAGGAATCAAGAAAGTAGGTGCCACAGACCAAGAGTGCGCTAAATTACAAGACAAAGCATGCTTAACAAGTCTATGGGCAACCCGATTACAAATCCGGGGAGCAAAAGTAATTGAATAGTCTTAAAGGTGAGATAAGAATCTCTTGCAATCCATAAGAAGAGTGTAGATATTACATGGATGTTTAAGGGTACCCTCCAACAAGAGATTAATCAAAAGTTGTGCATCACCTCCAATTACAGCACAAGAAATACCAAGAAAAGAGACAAAACAGAAGTTTTCCAAAAAAAGCTAAGGCTTCACTGAAAAGTAATAAATTTCTTGAATTTGTTAATTGAACTGTCCTCATTTAAGAAAATTAATTAGATTATGATCTAAACATGTCATCTTTTGAAAACCTGAACCGATACTGGACGGTTGAATAAACCAAGACTTGTACCCTTTTCATATCAGTTTACTGACCAGAGAACGGAGAACAAGAAGGAAACCAAATTTGGAAACCATTTAACTTGAGATTGATGATTAAGAAAAGGAAGGGAATGAACAAAACAAGAAGGAATTGAAATGGATTTATATATGGTCATGCCTCTACACTAGTTTTGGTGTTCGGCCGCCTAGATTAGTGATTTAATCTGCATCAAGCAAGATGGTGGCATTGCCTTTCTCAACTACCTGCCTGAGCCTTGCCTACAAGAAATGAAAAAAGCAAGGTTTTTAAAATTAAATCAGACAATGAACCGGTCAGGGGTCTGATTCTTGGGTCAAATGGTCTGACTGTTTAAATCGAATGGATAGTCCGTTCTGACAAAAAAATAATAAATTAAAAAAAAAATAAAAAACTGTCAAAACCGTTGGACGGTTTACACGGTTCGATCACCTAGGTCAGCGATTTATTGACCAAATCAACGATTCTTGGCGAAATAACGATTCTGGGGTAAAACAGAACCGGTCACCTGACAGGAAATCAGTTTTTCTGGTCTGACCGTCCAGTCTGGTCTGACTTTGAAAACTATGAAAAAAAAGCCCTATTCCGAACCTTAAATCAGTCATGCCTCTATAGAGAGGTTTGATTAAGTGATGCATGGGAATCAAACTATTAGTAAGGCTCAGTTTGTTTGCAGCGCAAATTGTTAAATTTTATTTGTACTGGTGTAAGTGCATAGGAGAACAAATAGGCAGAGTGTAAATTCTGATGTATTCACTCGTGATTGGTTAGATAGCCTGGTCCACATGCCAATAGTGTCAAAATATCCTGAGATGAGGGTTATTTGTTTAGAATTGAGGTAGGAAGCAAGATAATGTGCTCCCCACCTTATATGAAAGAGGGCTGAGGTACAAGAAAGATGATACAAATTTTGCCTCAGTTTTTATGATGAAAAGTAGAGATCTTATTTTAAGTAAGAATGCAGATCATAATTACAAATGAATAGATGAAAAACTGAACTGAGTGCAAAATTTTTGTCTAGTCAGATTTGCACTGCAAACAAGCATGGCCTTAAGTTTTAGAACGCAACCTTAAGACTATTCTTTTGCTTTATTGGACAACTATGTATTGAGCGATAAAGTAAATAACCTCCATTCAATGAGTTAAGCCAAAGATGAAAATGTTTAATTGGTTGAGTGACAAATAAATTTATAGTCTAATCTCTAAATTCAGTTATTTGGAGTCGACTAAAAATTTAGGAATAAAAATCCACTAATCCCATTTCATGATAAATTAGTCTAAAATGTGCAAATATTTCTTCCTCCTTCCTCCTTGGAAGGATATGGTTTTCTTGATCAATGTATTCCTTGTTTTTCTTAAGGCTCAGTATAGAAGAAGTATAGGCTGCGTTTGGAAATGATGCAAATGCAAATAAGTATGTATGCAAATATGTAAAGTGTAAAACGGTTCATATAAATTGTAAAATTGGGTTAGTTTTGCATTAGAAAATTTATCTTCTTATCAAATGGACTTTTAGCTATAATATATGCAAACATGAATTCCAATAAAGCATATGCTTTTTTTTTATCAAAAGCCCATTTGAATGCAAATTTACTTCTTTTTTTTATTGATGTGCTTTTATATCTTATTATCAATGTAAATATGCATTGGTCTATCATTCGTCAATGCATAAATGTAATGTTGCCAAATACAAGCAAAAGTGAACTAGAGTGCAAATTTACCCTGAGCCGGGATTTACACTCCATTTGTATTGTTTCCAAACGTAGCCATAAATATAAATATGTAGAGTGCAAAACCTTGTATCTTGCATTTGTAGTCTTTCCTATAAGCATTTATACAAAAACATTTATTAAATTCTCCGTATATAATTATATGCCAACCTACCAAATTGTATGTTTATACAAATTCAACTTTCAGGTGTCATTTAGAAAGATACAAATATATAGAAAATAATACAAAATACAAGATTTTGCACTCTACATATTTGTATTTATACTCCTTCCAGTTTGGGAAGAATACAAATGCAAATATGTAAATTGCAAATACAAGGTTTAAAAATACAATATACAAGTTTTGCACTATAAATATTTATATTTGCACTCTTCCCAAACTGAGGCCTTGGAAAGAGTATAAATACAAATATGTACAGTACAAAAACATGTATTTTGTAATTCTAAACCTTGTTTTGCACTGTAAATATTTGTATTTTTATTCTTTCAAAACTGAGCCTAAGTACAGTCTCATTGCAATACGAGTAGTGACCGGGGTTCAAATCTTAACAGCCTTGTGATTTGTTTTTGCATGGAACTCACAAAAAGAAACATAAATCACATGGGAGAAAACCCCATTGATGATTTAAAAAATATGAATTGTTTTTTGAAACAAAACCAACTTTTTTGTTTCTCAATAGAACAATTTATTTTTACTAAAGTTGCAATTTCAAAAGCAAATGAAAACAAAAGTATTCACATTGCACAACACCCTCTAAATCAATCATATTCAGGAAAAAAATGCATTTTTCTATCATCATTTGGGTTTCGTGTTATTAACATATGAGGAGGACCCTTTAGGGTGGTTGATGATCTTCATGATTGTGTTTCATTGAAGCTTTGTTGTTTGTTGTGTCCTTTTTCTTGCATCCGTTTTGGTCGACCGCTCTGTAAAAGTGTAAAGTAAACATGAAATATATAACAGTCCGTGAAAGTCAATTACTCTTGGCTCCCAATTTCCTACAGAAAGTTATGCTCTCAACCTTTTTCATCTCTTGATGTTAATTCCAATATTTTCAAATAGCCAGAATATTAAAGAGCAACAACTTCCATGAATTTACAGCTTAAAAGATCAATTGGAGAAATTGACCGGAATCTAGCCATTATTAGTCTGGGCGTTGATTTAAAAGGTATGCTTTGAGCAATAAATGAATTATCATACCCTCTCTTTTTTGTTCTTTTTGGTAAAGTCATCCCCTCTATTTGGCTATGACTATTTATTGTAATTAGGTACGTCTAATTTATCTAAATAAGGTTATGTATGCCCAATACAAGAACACCCCATATAAAAACCAGAAATTACTAGCGTCCAGCCTCTAGAAGAGCACCAAGCCCATCCAAAACAAGCTGGGCTGAGTTAGTGAACTTAGGCCTTAAAGGAACATAATGAATTAATGATCATTTAAGCATTTTCAAGTACAAGTAAGAATGATTTAAGTGAGCCAGGATCTCTTCATATTTCCAACCGCTGTTGATTCGGATGGTCGGACCATTTGGCCCGGGAATCATTTAGGCAACTAGTTTCGTTTTAACTTAAACTTAGTTTCTGGTTAAAAACCATTAAATCGGTCAACGACCCGTTTAATGGTTTTTGGCTATTTCTTATTTTTAATTATTTTTTTATATTTAAAAAAAAATTGTTGTCATAGCGGGCTATCCATTCGAGTTGGAAAGTCGAACCATCAATCCAGAAACTGATTGTCAGAATGATTCCGTTTCCGGGTTGTTTTTTAAAACCAAAGTTTAACAATAAATTAGTGGGAAACCATGCGATACACGAGATTTATTAAGCGAAACCTAAATAATAAAAATGATCATTTACTAAAATACCCCTTATAATTTACTAAAACCATGGCTGGATGGTCATGCTTGTAGAGTGTTTATAGGATTTTAGCTTTGAAGAGATCCCTTTGCTATTTAAGCACCCAAAGTTTCACAATAAATATGTCGCCAACTGAACAGAAGGAAAAGGCTTAGACGATGATAAGGAGGAGGAGGAGGAGGTAGAAATCAGAAATGTTTTTCGAGATGTTGACCTGGAGAAATATCCAGGTGGGCTGGAGCCCATGATGCTCTCATCACATTTCACAGCATTTGTGAAACGCCCCTCTTGTTCAACAAAATGATCCAGATCATTCGGTTCTGATAACACTTTTCTTGAGCTATTACGATATTGTTTATTGCCTTGTATTCTATTTCTATCCATCTGAAACATGCCAAAATCGTTTTAGCCTTTTAGGTTTTCAACATAATCAAACTGGCTTCCCATAATAGACTCTTCAGTTACAAGCAGCCTCTTAGTTGAGTTGGTCGCATCTCCCTGCTAGAGATGGCTCCAGGTTCAGTCCTACAAGTCAGCAATGAGCAGCCAAGCAGGCTCCTTTCTTCATGGCAAGCAGTCGCCTCTGTGTGAACTCTTTTAAACAATACAGACCCAATTCCGGCCAGTGACTTTTTCTTGGTCCATCTTCTCTACACACATATTGAACAAAACATGCATTCCCTTTTGTTTACAAAGTCCAAGTCCATAAAATAGTACCAAAATGGTACTAAAATCATCCAATTTATGACCAATATTCCTTTCATTCTCGTAATTTCAAAGCGAAAGCTGCATTCTAGGAGACCTTTTCATCATGTGGCTTTTGGCTTTGCAGAGGAGAGGCCCATCCTGAAAGCTTGTGAGCAATGTTTGATCATCATGCTCTTCACAGCTTTCACCAGAGCAACTACTTGGAAAAGATAGAGCTAATTAAGCCCTCCCAAATAGAGCCAAATACCCATTGTATTTTGATTGCTTCTTCCTCTCTATCTTCTTATTTCCTAAAATGTCCTCCAAGGTCCAAACTTTTGCAAGCTAGACCAGTTGATATTTAATATCATCCTCTGGTATTATAAAACTGAAAATTGGCATTTAGGTAATAGTGTATTAAGTGATTGAGCAGTTGTTGGCTTTGATTAATTCCTCTTTCTTGTTAAGCAAGTATACTACTGAAAACTGAATGTTCATAAATAATTCATCATACCATATTCTTGTATGACCTTTCAAGCTGTTAATATGCTATTAAAATTTCATAGATTGACCAAAGGAAAAAATAAAAAAATGGATTTTTTTTTTTTATAATTCATGTTTCTATGTGCTACAAAGTTGGAAAGTGGAATTTGGATTTGAAAAATGCAACTATTGTACCCAATAGAATTCCAACACTATCCCCATTTATTTCATTGCTGGATCTGCTTTCTTTTTGTTGGGCTGATAGTGTGTTCATGATTTATTGGGTGGCTGCAAAAATTTTCTGAAATGCTGATCACAGCTGAAGAAAATTCTTGTATTTAAACCTGCTTTTTGACTTGCTTAACGAAATTTCCTCTTGCAAGCTTTGTGGGGTGTTTGTAATTAAATCATGCTAATGAAAATTGGAATTCTTTTCGTAAAATAACAACTGAGTTATGAGGCATAAAATACTATTTCCAGTTTGAAAACAGAAAAATTAATTTAAGGTCTGAACAGTTTTCTGCAATACTGTAGATTACAACTATACAACTTAATTGGGTCACTTCATGGGTTTTCTTACCTAACCCTTAAATCTTTCTTATTTATTCTAAAAAGCAATCAAAAGTCAGGATTCTTTCTTCTCACATGGAAGAGGACTATTGAGCCACATGAAAAGAGGGTTAAAATAAAAATTTACATGAACTCATGACAGAGAGAATTTTGCTTTTTTATGGTGGAGGGAATGTGACTGAGGAGATCATTTTAATACTCTGTCAACTCAAACGATGTGGTTTCTAGGAAAATCAACTCCAAGCTTGTGGCGAAGTTGTGGGCTTTTGGGCAATAAGCCCATAAAGCAATGATTCTTCATGTCTGAACAGAAACTTATATCTCCCACATGATTTATGGCTTCACCAGAATTTCTGTTCAAGAGCTTACCAACAAAAAATATTTCAGATGGTTGAAGATGTGAAGAAAAAGTCATAAGAAAAAAGGTGGATCAATTGATTCAATTCTCCACCAATGGATTGCAATTTTCAAATTTGGTGGTTAGGGTTTTTGAGACAATGAATTCACATGCACCCAACTGTTCTTGATCACTTTCCTTTTGTGTTCTTGCACGTGTCAAACACATGCGAGTAAGCATTCCCAAAGTACAAGTGAGAAAAGATAAAATAGAATTGGGGTTACCACATTACTGTAGCCCTGTGTCAAGAATGGGACCCATTTGTTAGAGTGATTTCAGTTGAAATTGATGAATAGAGAGGATGGGTTGAACCCATGTGAGTCTATGGTTGTAGAACGGGCCCCTGTTATTGAAGCGGATCATAGCCATTCATTGGACAGATATCACATCAGAAAGTGTCTGTACCAAAAATCAGTCTAATAAATATATGTATTTTCCTTCTGTACGTACCTTCTAAGGGTTGTCGTACATGATCCAACGTTGTTGAATTCTGTCCACTAACAGCTAAAATTCACCCTAATCTCTGCCCAAGATGGGGCCCATTTAAATTGGGTGGAGATCCTCTAAATTAAGGACAAGTTGCAAATCATGGGCCATGGACCCAAGCTTTTGCCAATTCGTATCATTGCATTACGTGGTCATCTGGGAGCCATTTGAAAAGTAAATATTACTTAGGAGTTAGGACCACAAAACCACATATGGCTTACTCAGATCTGGACCCACGAACCCGATCCATATATAAAACCGAAGCCCAACTCCTATATTACCGAAAGACGAATCACAAATGACGGGGAAATTTTGGCTCCTAAAGGCTACAGTCCTACCTGATCAAGGGACATGCGTCCCACCAAATGCGTTGTTTCTCACCTTAGGAGGGTTAAGGTTAGGATTGAAGGACCACTCCTACCTTATTGAACGGCATGTATCCCCGACCAAATGCATTTGCCAACTTAGAATTTAAGGGAGATTAAGTATTTAGATATAAAAATCAAGAGGTGGACCATGGTAGGAGCGAACTAAGCCATGGCGATCCAAATCCATTACAGATAATGATAAACCATATATTGATTTTGACCCGCTCCATAGAGGAAAATGATCCATAACTATTAACCGAATGCGAGTGACTGTAATGATGACACTATTCATGGTTGTTATGGCATAATTGCATCCAAACGCCACCTAAAAACTCATTGCAATTTATGTTGTATTTGGTATCATTGTCACTTCTATTTATAATGTTTTATATTGGTCAATACAATTTGTACGAGAATATATATTTTTTTCTATCATAAATGTTTTGAGTTATCAATACAAGTATCATTGTTGTTTTTTTCAGGAAATTTCAAATTTTGTATTTCCACAGTAAATGTTAACACCCAATTCAATGGTGTTTGGTTTTCCTTTCCTAATGAGCATCGCTCTATTTGTATCAAATTAGTATTTGTATCTGAACTCGATAGCCCCTGGGCCTGCTTTTTTAATGAATTAATTTCGTAGTTATCAAAAAAATCCCAATGCCTATACTTTTTAGTGGAAGTGGTTATTTGGTGTGATATAACAATATAATTTCTCAAAAATTTGTATTAACCAACATAAAAAACACTGCAAGTAAAAATGACAATAATATCAAATATAACCTTAAACTTCTTTATAATGCAAGAAAGACATGATACTGGAAAGGATTCATGAATTTTGATGAAAACTCTTATGATTGATATAGGTTGAATGATTATAAGTTTTTCCGGTATTATGCCTTTTTGTCAACATAGTTGAAATAATTTATAAAACTTATTTGTCGTCTATGAATTACCTCTTGCTCTCGTGTGGATAGTGAGAAAACACCTTAGCAATTGGAGTAAACATCAAAAAGACGTTTTCCCATTAGAAAACTTTTACACAATCCTAAAACAATATTTATTTAATAAACGATTTAACTAAATAATATTTTAAATTCTATGTACGTAGTGTTGAATTGGTTTTTGATATAAAATCAAATACAGCTAAGGATATATTTAGTACTGTGACCATTTATTTAGGGGTTGTTTGGTATTGATGGAATTTATAAAATAAATGTTTTATATGATTTTGTCTTGAAAAATCAAATAAAATTTGCTTTAAACATTTTGTGCGATTTTTTTACACCTCATTGTCATTAGTCTAGTAAGTGCCACATAAGTCAAATAGTAAAAAATCGGTCTTGAAAATAAAAAACATTAAAATTAATGTTTTTTGATAAACGGTTCATACAATTTTCAAGAGAGCTGTTTATTAGATAAATGACTCAATCAAATAACTTTTTAAGCAATTTTTTTTTTTTTTTGTTAAACATGTCTATAATGCTGAATTGACACCATTTCTCCGAAAAGCTACATTGATATCAAACACCATCTTAATAAACATTTTGTATTTAATTTATCTTAAAAAACAAAAAAAAATTGGTTGATAAACGTTTATTTAGTTTTATTTGATAGTTAGCCGCCATTAAACACTACAGATAAGCTGAAAAGTAAATAAACAACGGGATGTAGAAGGAAGCATTAAACCCTCGGTTGGCTCTCACACAAACCAAAAAAATACCTATTTAACAAACATTATTACCAAATAGCCTTTCATTTTAGAATAAACATGCTTGTAAACAAGAATTGGCACCGTTTTTCAAATAAACGGATAACCAAACACCATCTAAATCTAAATCTGGCGTTTTTTTTTTTTTTGTTTTTGTTTCTGTAAACGCCGAATTGGCACTTAACCGGCACCGTTGCTCGTCGAAATCGAACATAATCAATATCTTCGCGAGACATATGCCATACTTCTAGGGTTAAGATATTGCAATGGGACAGGTTGATACATCAAGATTGGTCAGCAGCCAGACCAATGCTAACCAATCGATTGGTGGATCATTTCTTAGCTTGGACGCCTCTCACATCTTAATTAGACCTTACCGGTCACTCTTCCCCAACCATCAAATGACATCATGACCACAATAAAAAAGTCAAAAAGATCCGACGGTCAATCCAATTTAAACGTATTTACTTTCTATTGAATTGAAGAAAAGAGTCAATTGAACTGACTTGTCCAAATCAGTAACAATCAGACCCAGGCGTACGGACTTCGTGCCCTTTTTGGGCCCACGAGCTACGATATAGCGATAGCGCGGGAACAGCAAATTAGTTCTCATTTGCAAATTCAAAAAGATTTCGTCACACGTGCCTTGGCCGTGACTTCCCGTCAATGGTCAAACCCATGGAGCTCTGTATTACGATCCGATGGTCTAGAATCGTCAATGCGTTGGAGACTTCCCTAGATAAAATGATTTTGGACCAATCATGATCGTTCGATGAAATCAAACGGTTGCAATTGGAAAGAACCGGTACGTTGGGAAGATCGCTTACCCCAAACACGATAAATAAACAACAAATTGAAGCCTTTGAAACGGATTCCGGATTCCAGATTGATTTTCTCTCGTCGTCTCTGCGCTTCTTCTTGCTTTCTCCTCGTCTTCTTCTGCTCCCCTCGCTTCGCTTGTTAGCACTCTTAGCTAACCTGCGCTGTTGGCACTGTTTATCACCGCCTGAGATGTCTGAGAGCTTCTCCCGTACTTCTACCTTCGTTACAAGAATCTCGCGATACAGGAGAACCCATTAAATAAGAAAGACGGAAAAACAAGACCCAAATCCCAAAACCGCCATGGACGGTCAAAAGAGCCAGGCCAAGCTAACGAGGACCCAGTCGTCGCTCCGTTCATCGCCGACGATTAGATCATCCATCCACAGCCTTTCTTCCATTCACGAGGAAGAAGTCGCATCGGAGGAACAGAAGCCCCACTCTGGGACACGAGTTGCCTCTGGTTCGAACCGGTACCTTCCTGCTGTGGCCATGGTGTCCCTGAGCTCGTCTCTTTGCTTGTACTTCTTCTTCTATCTCAGAAGAGAAGAAATACCCACTTCCGAAAATTTGTTATTGGCGATGATTTTCATCGCCGTGGCACTCTATGTGGCCGGAAAGAAGAAGGGTTTTATCATCCAGACCTCATTGTTTATGAAACATTTATGGGATGAGAAGAACAAAAGATTAGGGCTTTCGAAGACTGGCGGAGATTCGGTTGAGTGGTTTATCGGCGGCGAAGGCTCGTCGTCGTTCAAGAAAGAGAGGAAAGATAAGAAAATTATTAGAGAAGGTGTGGAGTTCTACAGTAATGGCGATTTCTACGAGGGGGAATTTCACAAGGGGAGGTGTAATGGGAGTGGAGTGTACAATTATTTTGTGAATGGGAGATACGAAGGGGATTGGATTGATGGGAGGTATGATGGATACGGCATCGAGAGCTGGGCAAGGGGGAGCCGGTACCGGGGACAGTATCGGCAAGGACTGAGACATGGCTACGGGGTTTATCAGTTCTATACAGGGGATAGCTATGCCGGGGAGTGGTGTAATGGGCAGAGCCATGGCATCGGAGTGCAGAACTGCTTGGATGGTAGTTGTTACGTTGGAGAATTCAAGTGTGGCGTCAAGCATGGCCTTGGTTGCTATCATTTCAGGTAAGAAACTGTTTCTTTGAGTTTGATTCTTGGGTTTTAATGCTGAATTTTGTATTGATTGGTATTGATGTTGGAAGTCTTGTGGGAAGGTTCAAGAATGGGATGGATCCGTTTGCATCAGAGGCCCAGATGGCTGGAACTTTAGAAATCTTTTCTTGTTTTATTTTGGAGTTTGCATTCATTGAAGACCTTAACAGACATAATTGACTATTTCTCCTATCTTTGATCATTGAATTTGCAGTACATTAGATAGAGTTTGTAGCTATAAAATGAATTGAGATGTACTCGAGTGCTGATCATATTTTTTTTTCCTGGATTTCTATTACAACTCAAGAATTTGATTACTTAAGGTTTCTTGGCAAGGCTCTACTGGCTATTCTTCCATGGTCAGGTGGGTTCTTAGGATTAGTAGGTTTCTTGCAATATAATGCATTCGGGCCTCTGATTCGCACATAATTTCAATGTTGTTGAAACTTCTTTGAGGTTGCATTGATGGGTCGTGGCTGAATTTGGGTTATTTGAAGTCATAACTGAAAAAGTGCAAATGGAGTAAAAAGAGTGGTCCCTCCCTAAAAGGCTAAAACAGTATTACTCCTTACTCGTTGTTAATTGTTCTCTATTGTGTGTGTGTGTGTTTCAGCTTCACTACATGTTTGATGTGTCCTAGTCCTTTTTCTTCTTGGGGGGTTATCTTTTTGATATTACATGAAACTAAAATGCATTTTGCTCAATGAACCAAATATTCATTGTTAATTCTGATTGTGATGTAGAAATGGAGATCGTTATGCTGGAGAGTATTTTGGAGACAAGATCCATGGATTTGGTGTTTATCACTTTGCTAATGGCCACCGTTATGAGGGTTCATGGCATGAAGGCCGAAGGCAAGGCTTTGGTATGTATACTTTTCGGAATGGAGATGCAAGATGTGGAGAGTGGGATGCTGGTGTCCTCAAGAGCCCCCAGCCCCCACTAAGTGATGGGGTCCTGCGTGCAGTTCAGGTACATTGCTTTCATCTATTTCTCACTGTCATTACTCTTGCTCATGGCATTGCACTTCAAAATTCTTATATCATTCCCTTTTTATCAAACTTCAGGCAGCTAGAAAAGTGGCAGAGAATGCTATTAACCTCCCTCGGGTGGATGAACCAGTGAGCAAGGCAGTCATGGCCGCAAACAAGGCTGCCACTGCTGCTAGAGTTGCTGCTGTCAAAGCAGTTCAGAACAGGATGGATGGAAATTTTTGTGAAACGGAAGTGTAACAGAACAATCCTGACTTTACACTAAATTTGGTGAATTACTATCCTGCATTTGGAGTGTAAGCCACCTGGGTAGGCAAAAGCAAGCCCTGGTGAGAGAGAGAGAGAGAGAGAGAGATGACAAGAGTGGATGCTAGTTTAGTTGATCACAATGTAACATGTATATAAATCCATCTGTATATCAATTGAAGATGAATTTTCAGGGCCTTTTTCTTTTTCATGTGGCCCATCTTCTTTTAGCTTCTTCTGTATGCAACGATGAAATCAGATAAGATTGAAGGTTTGAGCACAGCTTACCTCTCTTAAGTCACATCAACACTATCATCTGTCAAAGTCTAGTCCAAATAATCCTACTAAGCTGTTCCAAGCTGTTTATGCCCAAATTAGAGAACTCTCCCCACACCCCTTGTAAAATTAAAAACAAAAGAGAGAAAAAAAACAGAGAAGAAAAAGACAAATTTATCATCTCAGCTCAGAATCACTATAGGCTATTGGTGCGCCGAAAAGGTATTTTTCTTAGCACAAAATTTCTTTCCGAAAAGAAGGTCGGTTTGTTTGGTGCAGTTGTCCTTGATCCAATTGGGGTGCTATTGCAGTGTGTATTTTTGAATCCACTCTCCTTTTCCCGTATTTGTTGGTTTGGTGCAACAGGGATTCATGTCAGCAAAAGATGATTTTATATTGGTCTGATGTAGATATGAAGTTTTGAACCAGACTTGTTTCGAAGGTGTCATGATGAATCCTTTTCCTTCTGGGAAAAGCGATTAATCTAAAAGATAACAGCACTCAAGAGTCCCTTCTTTCTGGGTCCAGAAAGTCTTTTTCCCCCATTTCTGCAAATGCATACTTGAGCATATAACTACTTTTCTTTTTCAATCCCAAGTCCCAACCACTTCAGTTGGGGCAATCAAGTGTTTGAAATCCAGTCAGGGAAAGAAAGTGACGTTTGATGACAATCTGATGAAACTTATGAATTGGAATATTTTCAAAGAAGTTTTGTTATTTGGGCACATTTCATTTTTGATGATACAGTGGCTACACGTACACCATACACCCATCAGTATTTTATTTAATCTTTTCACCGGGGAGCCCAAATCAACCCCCCTTGAGGCATGATGGTGGGATTGCTCAACCATCAAGCTTCACAGGGTCCAAAACACAAATGTATGCAGTACATACTGCCTTGCTGGTTTATATAAGAATTTTAATTACTGTCATATTTCTTCACTCTGTTTTTTCTTTGAATTTTAGTGTTTGATGTAGAAAAAACTCAAACCCAGATGATGAACCTTATCCGACACCAATCCTATACGATGTCTTGTCAGATGTTACTAAGCAAATGGGTATGAACATGATTAGCAGCAGACATGGTGGCCTTACTAGCACATTCCCACGAAATTATATCCAACTCGGCGGATTAAGTTACCAACTGAGACCTTCTCCCCTGCTTTCAAGAAACAACAAATCTCGTTCATGTACGATGAGCAGAGCTGTGATCCCAAGTAGTCTATTTGTCGATTTGTTGCTGGGTCTTGGTTCAGCTAATATTAGGAGGCCATGTGCCAACTTTCCTTTGATAGGATAATGGGTTGTCATTATATTGCTCTGGTCTGGTGCAAGCACATGGAGGTGGGTGGTGGGGATTTGGTGAAAAACGGTAGCTTTTCATGCATGGTTGGATCCAGAACTACTGTTTACTTTACTGTGTTGCATCCTCCTCAAATCTTTTGTTGCTTTTTTTTTTATGCTTGAAAATTAGGAACCTGTCTTGACTCCTTTCTCTTACTTTCGTTTTCACTAGTTACCAAATAGGACTGGGGTGAGAGGTGTTTCTTTTAATAACAAACAGTTCTAGTTCTCAAGGGTCAAGGCTAACAACATCCAAGCCCAACCACTCCCACTGCGGATCACCAATTCACCATAAAGGAAGAGGGTTTTGCCTTATTTTGACTAACCATTTTACCATTTGGTAGATGGGTTTGGTTTGAAAATCCCAATGGATGGGGAATTGGGGATGACTGAACTCTGAAGCGATCAGCCATGACTGAGCATTGTATCCAACAAGCATATGATTTCATTTAAAGCCCTGAATATATTATTGTTCTTATAAAATAAATAAAAGGTGAGATGTATGTATTTATTATTTTGGGGTTTCAATTATGTCTTGTAGCATGTCCCTACACCTTCTATATTATTAAAAAAATGTATGTTTGGGCTATTTTTTTCTCATTTGGTCACCTGGACTGGGCTCAAGGTTCCGACCATCCTTGGGTGGGTCTTCAATTGAAAATTATTTTGCTGTCTAATATTAATGAATCTTTCATTTGGTCATCAATACAGTTGGAGGCATGGAGCTTATCTTTATAAACTGTTTGTTTACTGTTGGGGTGCAGTTTCTTGTCAGAAAGATGCCCTTTTCTTTTTCTTTTAGGCAGTGAAAATTACTTGAGCCTACATATTTAGGGATTCTTAAAAAATAGAAATAAATAAAAAACAAAAAAAACAACCTAAAAATTTGGAAAGCATTTTTGAGCTTTTGATAATGGAAAATAAAATTGAGTAAAAAAAAAATGTTTTGAGCATTTGGTAAGGATTGCTTTCATAGTGCCATGACACTTTAAAGCTCAGAAGTAGGAAGGCTAAAACGTTGGGATTTTGTGCTTTTAGGGCTCAGTTTGGAAAGAGTATAAATACAAATATATACAAAAATAATACAAAATACAATGTTTTATACTCTAAATATTTGCATTTGTATTCCTTCCAAACTGAGCCTAAAAGCACAGATCCCCAAATTTATCCAAATGCAACCTTATTTTTTTATCTCAATGATTTTATCCGGTTGCTGCAGCAAAAAAATCAAAAGATGCTATACAGTTGTTTCCTACATTGGTGGAATCACCAACCCCCTTATCCTCTTTTTTGTAAGCTTTATTTGGAGACCTCTTTTTATTTTGGGGGAAATACTCATTTTTATTGTTTTCTGAGTTTATTTTCCCTTAATTTGGTTTAGTTGTGATTTCCATATTTTATTTATTTTATTCTTGCTGAGGAGGATTAAGGTCCATTTTCATTTTCATGCTTGAATTTTGTTTTACTTTTCAATAATGTTTGAGTAAAGCAAAATGACAGCCATATATAAATAGATTTCCTGAAAGCAAAAATCATGTAAACACCCTGAGAGTATGCAATACAACCATACATTGGTAACATCTTCCCATGAATTTTAAAATACAGTGGGGGGAGATATTCCTACTGTGCAACTGGATGCCATATTCTAAGTGCTTGCACAATTTTTTACTTTTATGAGATTTGGGCTGTAGAAATTGTCAATTTGTGGATTTATCCTTTCATTATAGGCATTTTCTCTTCCACACCATTACAAAATAAGCAAATCTATGATACAAAGACATGTTTGATGTTTCATGGTACAAAATGAAAACCACCATTTCATGTCTCATATGTGTAATTAGTAATTACTTATTCTGATAGTTATCAGTTATCAGATAATTTAGTATGGGATTGTTTGATGACTTGGTGCTGATACAATTTTCTTATTAACAAAACCTAATAGGTTTAAAATAATCATTTTATTCAGAGAAATAAATTATCATAGATAATTTTTTATACATATATTTAAATTCATATACTAGTTATTACCAAATTGAAAAATAAATATTACATTTAATAAATAATTTTTGCAGCAATGAATCTATCAAATTTATGTATTTAAAAATTTATTAGCTTTAATAAATACACTATTGCTTGAACTTTCTTAAATATAATAAGCAGATCTTATGAATATACATTTAAATATGTTAACTTCATACTTATAAACATATATATTAAGCTCATAATTAACTATTTAAATGGGCACAATCCAGATGAGCCCAAATTCCTTTTACTTAATTATACATTTGAACTTTTTGTATGTTATGTCCCACATGGAATAATTTACTGAAACTTGTACGATGAGTTGGTACTGATATAATTCTCTTATTAACAAATTAAAATATGTATATATACACACACTAACATTTTTGAATTGCAGTTGGAATAATATAATATATTTATTCAGATAAGTGAGTAATATTGAGTTACATTTTAATAAATTAAATTCTTATCTTAATTAATACCTAATAATAAAAGCAACCTAATTATACTTTCTATAAACAGTAATATTGTTATAAAGTAATTCTCTAAAATCTGGCGTTCTACTAAAGTAAGCCTGCCTTTGGAGCATTGACTCTATGAAGATTAGCATATAATTATGATCATATATTTAAAAATTATTAGTTTTATTTTATTATTGCATGAAATATTTAAATAAATTAATATATTACCTTTATGCTGACAAATACAAGTTGACACAATTCAGACGCTGATATCTCAACTTATTATTTGTACAAATACTTAACCAAAATTCCCTCTGCTTTATAAATATATAGCATAGTTCACCTTATTGTATATTATGTACTATATATTTTCTATATTTTATAAATATCAAATATTTGTACTTTTCTTTGTTTCTTAAATGTTTGTATATTAATAAATAATAAGTAAGGATATGGGATATGGGCTAGGCATGACGCTTGAACAAATAAAGTGTGCTAAAAAACTTTGCCTTCAGCAGAAACGATTTCAACTTTTCAAGTGTTTCTCCAATTCTGGTTTTAAATTTCGATGAAATTTCAGGAAAATTTGAGAAACTTTGGTTTTGACTGAAACGAAAACCCTTAAAATTTTGAGTGAAATATATAATTCAGATGAAGCTTAAAAATGTTTTTTCTGGGATTCCATCAAAGTTTGGATTTTTGAATAGATCCCTATAAAAATAAATAATTTAAACACAGAAACTATTAATAAGTAAAAAAAAATAACAATAATATTTTTCCCTAAATTTCAATTTTTTTTTTTTTTGAATTTTCATGATAGATCTTGGGTTCGCAATGGACCATTTCTAAAACATAAAATCTTGTCCCCATGTCAGTTATTGTTTCTATGAAGCAATTCAAGGCATAATTCCTCATATAACACTAATAAAAGAATCAATCTTTTCATATAGACAATTAAGAATGGTTTTACTTCCTTTATTTTAGTACATCAGCGTGCATCTTGCTAGGGTAGACAATAGTTAATAAACAAAATGGAGTAGACGTACTTCCCTTATATCTGTTCCCATGTTACCTCAACCTCATGTAACATGTCCTCCCTTGTCCTTCCGACGTTTTAATCTTTAATTAATTAATTAATTTTAGAAAAGTAATTAAAAAACCCTAATTAAGCTATTAATTCTGGTCTGATCAGATCTATGTGGTTGGGTTCCCAAAACATTGTCAGTTAAGAACTAGAAGAATTTCCTGGGGTGTTTCTTACACAGATTTGGAGGGTAGTCCTCGTTTTCTGTTCAACAACCCAATAGCCATGTGCCCATGTCCATCAGATCAGCCTAGCTAGAGTAGTTAGGTGTTGAAACTGAAGAGACCTGGTCTGGATTGGTCTGGGTCGGAGTATCTGGACCAAGGAAAACGGGGCCAAGGAATCAGGGTCTGAAATGATCTAGTTGCTGGTTCCATTTTGTTCTACCTATACTGTGTAACATGGATGGGGTTTGCTTTCAAATTGAGACGCCACACTATCTCAATAAGGACCATGTGGAAGGCTTGCTAAAAAAAAAACTTGCTTGAAGTTGAAATGAAATGACTCAGCATTTCATATTTTCAAAAGGCTCATTGAGAGCTTCTTGACTTTCGCTCTCTACGAATCTTTCTTCTTGTCTCTTTCTTTTTGGAGTTTATTTCCTTGTCTAGTTCATCACGGATCCTGTTATGATCAACTTTGAATCACCAGGCTCGATCATTTTTTACTTCTTTACCCATCATCCCTTTGTACAAGGTATTTAGAGGGTTGTCATCAGTAGTGTGGTTCGTTTGAAATTAAGTGTCGTGGCTCAGTTCAGTTCCCATTATAGAGTTGATTGAACTGGGCCATCTTGTAATTTGTCCACGTTTAAATCTCATAAATCAATCTGTCATAGTATATGCAATTTTTTATATAAAGTTTTGCAAAAAGCATCCACACCGTCCATACAAAATGTGGTGTGGTTTCAACTTTCAACCACTTCACAGTGGGGGCCTAATAGATTGAAGCTCTTCACGCTTTATTGAGTTATAGTACCGAACAACTGCTAAATCCCAAGTCCCAGGAGCTGAAGATTCAACTAAATTGATTCAGTTGTTTTGAAGTACTCCGGATAAGTTACTCAAAGAGAGGCTAAAGCAGATAGCCCTTCAAATGGTTACCTGATAACTGATATAGGCTCTCTATAATGTTTACCAATTACCATACATTAGGGGTGCAACTTGGGCAGGTGAGTATTAGCACTGTTTTCAAAACTTGATCGGACTGGACGGTTGGATCGGAAAAACTAGGAATCGATCATTTGACTGGTTCTGTTTTCCTCCAAAACCATTGATTTTGGTCAGTAAACCGTTGAATCGGCTGTTCAAACCATTTGAACGGTTTTGACCATTTTCCAATTTTTAAATTTTTTTATTTTTTTTATTAGAATGGGCCGGATGTTTGGGTCGAATGGTTGAACCGTTCAAACCAATAATCGGACCCCTGACCGATTCAGTCACTAGTTCATTTTTAAAAACCATGAGTTAATATTTTCTCAAAATTTTGATTGGTCTGACCTGAAGTCCGAGCCTGAAATAGTGTAAAATGTTAAATTGGGCCAACTCAAATTGCATCCGACCATAAATAGCTTAATGGCTGTCTATGTGGAGTGCACCTTGTAAAGTCAAAAGTACGGGGTGATAATTTGTGTTCTCATATATGTGTTCATATTGTGACAATGTAGGGGTATTCGGATATATGGGTTGACAAGAACATGATATGATTTGTTCGGATCATGGTTGAGCTGGCCCTGCGAGACACGTGGCTGCCTAGCTAACGCCCTGCCACGTCATCCTAGTTCGACCATGTCAGCATAGCTTGGCCAAGCTACGCTATTACTGTGGCACCCCATCTTATCCTTCTATCCACGCCAACTACACGTCATATGGATGAGCACAACTACGGATAAGGAGGAATAAGGAAGACGATTCCACTGGGGAATGGGACTCTATCCCGAATACCTCGGCGGCTAACCTCATCCCAACAATCCTGGAAGCCAATCCGACCAGGACACGGATCTTCAGCTATAAAAAGGTACTCTATGCTCGAGGTAAGGGATCCCAACTTCTGAGACCTACACTGTTGTGTTAGCTCGGACCAGCATCCTTATAGCTCGGCCCGACCGCCTACCACCTCCTACTGACTTGAGCTTTGGAGTTCTTACCCGGGGGATAACTCCTCGGGCCTCTGACTTCTGTTTCCTTGATCACAAGTTTTGAAGTGCGGCCTCGTCCTTGTAGCTCGGTCCCGCCCTGTCAGCAAGGACTATCTGGTTGCTATCCTCATTTCGTGCACCACCTCAGATTGAGCAACATCAGATTGGCGCCGTCCCCCTGAAGCCAATCACCAGCCCATGGTCATTCACCCAATGGGGGATGGACATCCATGGCCCCTTTCCCACTCCGGTCGCTTAGAAGAAGTTCCTCCTACTGGCGATGGATTACTTCACTGAATGGGTAGAAATTGAAGCTCTAGCACGCATTACTACGCATAATGCCTGGAACTTTTTTTGGCAAAGTATTGTCTGTTGATTTGGTATTCCATGCATCCTCATCACAGATAACGGGACACAGTTCATCGACCGAAAGTTTGAAGCCCTCTGCTCCCGACTTGAAGATCGACCACTGGACCATGGCTGTACACCGACCCTAGAGCAATGAGCAAACCGAGGTTACCAACCGAACCTTGTTGCATAACCTGAAGACTAAACTGGACCAGGCCAAGGGGAGGTGGGCCGAGGAACTGTTAAGCATACTTTGGGCATACAAGACTACTCCGCGAGTAGCCACCGGTGAGACTCCCTTTAGCTTGACCTATAGAGCCGAGGCTATGGTTCTTGTAGAGATAGGATCCCCAACCCTCTGGATCAAGCTCTTCGATGAGGACTAGAACAATGAGGACCTCCGCGCAGAGTTAGACCTGATCAAGGAAGCTTGGGACCGAGCATATGTCAGGATGGTAGCATAACAGCAAAGAATGGCAAAGTACTACGACACTAAAGTCAGAAGATGCGAATTCAAGACTAGCGACCTCGTCCTCCTCAAAGTCATAGTACCCATGCCCGAAGAAGGAAAGCTCGGACCGAACTAGGAAGGACTGTATAAAGTCACCAAGGTCCTTGGCCCAAGCACCTACAGGCTCGAAGACCTGGATGGCCGACCAATACTGAGGAGTTGGAACTCGGTAAATCTCAGGATGTACTACTAGTAGACTTGCAAGCAATAAGATTTCCTTTCTTTTAAGCTACAACTCTAATCCTAAGACGCGCACATGCCCACTGCACATACACATGCTGAGCCGCACTCCAAACCGAATTGACTCCGTCGATCCCTGAACGGTTGAGCCCATTACGCCCAGCTCGGCAATGTATCATCGACTAAGCTACCCGACTCAACTGACAACGGCTGAGCCTAAACGTAGAGGAAGAACGCCCCCGCCCACCAAGGCTTGAGGACAGTCGAGGAACTCCACACAACCGTCGGCTTAACGACTAGCCCTAGAAGGACCCCAAAGGTTCCCAAGACCGGAAACTGAGCACCCCATGGCTGATAACTCAGGAATCGGAAGATCTCGGGTAACTACACCTCAGCCGGCACAAGACCAAGGATGCCGAGGCACAACCTGGACGGCTATACCTCGGCCAACTACACCGTGGTGGATACAAAACCGGGGATTCTGAGGTGTAGCCCGACCAGCAATACGTCGGCCAACTACACCTCAATCGAGACAAAACCGGGGATGTCGAGGTGTAGCCCAACTGACTATGCCTTGGCCAACGAACTAAAATCGCAGAAATACAAAGAAGTCGCTCAAGGCACAACCTATCCCGGCCCGCACAGTAGCCCGGCCAGCTGCACCCCCGTCAACAAAATATGATACGGTGGGGCCAACAGAAAATTGTACAATAAGATGACGAGTCATAGCCCAGCCCGGCACACATAATAGCCCGACCATACATGCCTCGACTGGGAAAAGAAAAAGGCATTAGGATAGCAACATATGAGCAAAAACACTAAATGTTTAACTCAAAAGCATTCATTACATCACTTAAGGCTCGGCATACCGAGCGAAAAAAAAGAAGAGAGAGAAGGCAACCACTCAATCCTCAGCGGCAGAATCAGTAGCACCATCAACGACTTCGACCTCAACATCAGCTCCCTCGGTGAATCCTTGCGGAGAATTCGGATCGAAAGCACTTCCAATCCTACGACTCATCAGCCAACTCCGAATGGCGACGAAGGACCCTTCAACGAAAGAGGTTGAACCCAGCCGCAAAGGAAGCTTCAGCGTATTTATCCGTTTGCACATGCATCTCCTCTGACGCCTTGTACTGGTTGATTGCCTCCTCAGTAGTCTCTTGCTTAAACCTGTCTCGCTCTGCCTTAAGCTCGGTAATCTCTTGCTTTATCCCCCGAACAATGCTGGCTTGCTCGGCCAGCTGCACCTTCATCTCGGCCACCTCCCTCTCTAGCGCGGCCGACCGCTCCCCGGAAGCCTGAAGCTCGATCAGTTGGGCCTTCTTCCGCAGATACTCAGAGTGTTCCCACTCGTATGTTGATCGAAGGTCTCAGAGACGATCAACCAGTGCGACCTCCGCACAAGCATTTTGTAGAAGACGACGATAAGTATTCCTAGAAAGAGAACGAAACACAAGGGATAAGAAGAGGGGGATTACTTGGGCCGCAGACCGTAGCAACGCACACTCCATGGCTCCGCTACCGGCCCTGATCGATTCCTGAGCTATTGACATTGTCATGATTCCCCGTAGTAACTACTCAAGAACCCCAGGCGTCTCTATATTGTTGTCCACATGAACTAACCACTGCGGCATGTACAGACCCGAGCTGCTGCGTGCCTCAGTTGCCGGCGCACCTACGGGACGAAGAACCCCTTCAGGGTCGACCACAACAACGTCATCCTCCTCAGCCTCCTGCTGCGGTAATCTCCTCTGCCGACGAGCCACCCTATCCGCGGAACGTGGTTGCTCTCCTGTCTCAGGACGAGCTTCTGGTTGCACATTGGCTCGTTGCTGCCTTTGTCGAAGCGCCCTCATCCGGAAAACAATATCTTCCTCGCTGGCCATACTTATACCTGCAACACAGGATACCCAAGGTAAGTAAAAGGCAGGCAAGATAAATTCAACTTGACGAACGAATAAGTAAAGGAAACAGACCAGCCACCCTCTCCATCAGCCCGGTGAGCATCAGCATCTCCGAGCATGTGTACGCGATAACGTTGATTTCATGGATCATGCTCAGGGCCGACCTCTTCTCCCAAGTGAGTGCCGACCATTGGGGCTGCGACAGAGTTGTCCTTGGCTCCCGCAGCTTGGCAGGAAAAGGGGAACCCCCGGGAATGCGCATGAAGAAGAACAACTCCTTCCAGTGCTTCATGGAAGAAGGGACCCCGACCAATGACCGAATATTCCACCGAGTGGAGAAGTAATAGTACCCTTGCTGGTGATGTTTCAGCTGGAGCATAAAGTTCACCATCCCAGGGTCAGCTCGATATCGCGGGTGGCACAGTAGGACATAAGGCCGAGCAAGAACCTAAAGGAGTTCGGCATCAGTAGCACCAGCAACACCCTGTACTAGTTTAGCACCTCGGCGAACCCCTCGCTCAACAGGTACCTCAGCCCGACCTCCAAGCTGTGCTCATAAACGCATAGTTTAGTGGCCATCTCCCTGGGAAGCGGACACCTCATTAGGTATTCCGCTATGCTATCTACTGAGCAACCTTCCGAGTAGCAAGTGTCGAACACCTTCTTGCAAGTATACCAAGGATAGGGGGTTCCCCCCATCTTCCCTTTTATAACCAACAGGGGCACGAATCGAGGAGAGATCAACGGTGCAGATGAAGCACCTCTAACAACGCCTCGGAAGACCATTCGATGCGACTGATGACGTATGACGGCAAGTCTTGGAAACCGAAGAGGCATCCTCTACAGGTAGCGGTTATGCCTATTAATTGCGCCATTTTGACTCTAATACCGGTCCAACCATGGACGCGGAGACCTGCAGTACTGATTGAACCTTCGACGCGAACCCTCGGCTAGGCCACTCAAGTCCTTGGCTAGGCCGCTTAAGACTACAAGGCCGTGCAGTAGCCTGGCCGAGCACCCCCCCACTCCTCGATAGTAGAACTGGGACGCCTTGGAAGACCAATCGATGAGACCAATGACGTAGGATGGCAAGCCTCGAAAACCGAAGTGGCATCCTCTACAGGCAGCAGTTACACCTATTAATTGCGCCAGTTCGACTCCAGTACCAGTCCAACCTTGGACGCGGAGACCCGTAGTACCGGTCGAACCTTCGACGTGAACCCTCGGCTAGGCCACTCAAGTCCTCGGCTAGGCTGCGTAGTAGCCTGGCCGAGCACCCCCCTTCTCCTCGACAGCAGAACTGAGGGAGTGGTTCGGGAACCGAAACTTCGGTTCTCATTTAAGTTCTGCAGCCGACGAGCAGAAGACTCCTCGGCAATGATTGACTTGGCGTGGACAAATCACAAATGACCTAAGTTTCATAGCTTGGCAACCCAAAAGAACCCGTCTTCGTAGCTCGGTGCTTCGTGGCCGAGCATCACAACCTCAATTCCGGAGCTCGGCCTCCGACCGACAGCAAAAAGCCTTTCCTCGGCATACGGCCGAGGTAAGTGCCGACTTTGGAAGCTCGACACATCATAGCCGAGCATCACAGCAGCCTCAACTCCAAAATTCGGACCCAACTCCAAAGCTCGACACACCATGGCCGAGCATCACCACGGCACAGAAGCTCGACTTCTACTTAGTATCAGAGCCATTTCTCGGCTCCACCAAGTGGATGGACTTGGAAACTCAGTTCGACACCTCATCTCTCTGCCGAGCTACGAAACTGCGCAACACTTCGAGTCAAGCACTTCCCATCCTCGGCTCCAGAACTAGGGGAGTGGTGTTCCTCGACCATTTTCCATATTGCCCGGTTCTCAAGATTGTGATAGACGCCGAGGAACATCAAAGGGGCCAAACGCCCATCCAGACATCAACTTGAAGTTCTTCAGCCGAAGAACAAATTGGACTACTTCTTTCCTCGACTTTAGAACTGGGGGAGTGGTGTTCGGGTTATGGCTGAGCTGGCCCTGCGAGACACGTGGCCACCCAGCTATCACCTTGCCACGTCATCCTAGCTCGGCTCCATCGGCATAGCTCGGCCAAGCTATGCTATTACTGTGGCACCCCATCTTATCATTCCAGCCATGTCAACTACACGTCATATGGATGAGCATAACTACAGATAAGGAGGAATAAGGAAGACAACTCCACTGGGGAATGATACTCTATCCCGAATACCTCAGCAGCTAACTTCATCCCGACAACCCTGGAAGCCCAATCCGACCAGGACATGGATCTTCGGCTATAAAAAGGTACTCCATGCTCGAGGTAAGGGATCCCGACTTCTAAGACCTACACTACTATTTAGCTTGAACCAGCATCCTTATAGTTTGGCCCAACCGCCTACCACCTCCTACTGACTTGAGCGTCGGAGTTCTTACCCGGGGGATAACTCCTCAGGCCTCTCACTTTTGTTTCCTTGATCACAGGTTATGAAGCGTGGCCTCGTCCTTGTAGCTCGGCCCCGCCCTGTCAACAAAAACTGTCTAGTTGCTTTCCTCATTCGTGCATCACCTCGGATTGAGTAGCATCACGATTAATCATTTGTGTCAAATTTTTATAAATGGAAAGAACCTATTTATTATACATGTAACATGATACAATTCGTAAATCCAAATTAATATGTTTAATATGTTTAATGCTAAACTAAATGACACGTATAAATCAAATTAACATGACTTTGCCATGAACACGATTAAGATAAACCTAAACCCACTAATTTCTTGTTGTGTTTAAATCGTATTGACATGTTATGTCAAATATTTGAAGCTAGAAACCATTGTCCTTCAGTCCTCTCAAATGGGTACAATAGACTATAACTAAGGTCTATATCAATATAGGCTTTGTTTGCTTGCAGTGCAAATCTAAAGTGGATACAATTTTGAACTTAGTTCAGTTTTGCATCTGATTGTTTGTAATTATGATTTGCACTCTGTATGTGATGTAAAATTTATACTTTTTTTTTTGTCTCATGTGCATTGCAAAATTTGTATCCCAAAAACTGATACAAATTTATACTACCTTCCTTACCATAATTCTTTCTCATAAGGTAGGGCCCAAATCATATTGCTTTTTAGCTCACTCGGGAACTAATAGCCCTCCTACCTCCATTCCATTTAGTACTTATAAGGTAGGGGCCACATCATTTTACTTTTCCCAAACAAAATAAGAGTAAATCAAATATGAAACAAAAATAAACTAGAATTTACACTCTGTATTTGCACCAATGCAATACTAACAAATCAAGCCATAACGAATATAAGTCTCCTGTTAAATGGGCACTGTCCAAGACGTAATCTCTGGTCAAAATTGAACCGGTGTTAACCCATAATTAAGAAAGTAGAGCTTTTGACGTTATAAGGGTATTTTGGTAAACATGTGGGTACCCTTTCAGAGGTCAGTTGGTAGCAAATTTGAACTCGTCAATTTCTGGGCGTAGACGATATTTATGATTCATGACTCCAACTTTCTTCTCTGAACATTCAAAAGTTTCATCTGAAGGTCTGAGTCAAGTTGTTTTGATTTAATTTATTACATGGCTCAATTTCTTGGATTGAAAGTTTCATTGTATGATTGCTTAAGAGGGCAACTTATAAAAGAAATTCAGATGATTTCTTTGCCCTCCTCGGAAAGTCATTTTGACAGGAATAGTCTTAAAGTTTTGTGGGAAGGCCTGACTTCCATGCCAAATGAATGCCATCGATGTTTATAGACCATTGACCATCATGGGCTATTATAAATATAAAGCTCCAGAAGGCCACATTGCTCAATTAGTTAACCTTTAATCCCAACCCAAGCCCACCAAAATGAAAAGGACAATTACTGTATGCAGATATAGGCCGTTGGGTCATATAAGAGTCCAGATCTCCTAAAAACAAAAGCCGTGGAGACGCTATGAAAGCATAGCATCAAGCCGTTTATAAGGAATATTTGTGGGTAGATGATGCAAGACTATAATCTTCAATAGGATGACTGGTAACTCGAATAATTGAATGATTTGAGTTGGAACATTTTTCTTTTCTTTCATTCTTTTTCTAAGCCTAAGTTTTATGATAAGGGCCCTTGAATGGAAAACGACCCTCCTTTGCCAAATAGATAAAGAAGCATTTAGACATGCTAGTGTCGTCCATACATCCTTTATTATTTTAGGATAAAAGCTAGCTGCCTTTGATGCAATTAGGGTTTTTCTCTCTTCATTTTCCTTCTTTTCTTTATTTTCTTTTCCTTCATCTTTCTTAGTATAGAAATACCTAGTTTGCTATGTTTGCATTCTTTGAATCCCTTGGTCTCTTTCTGGGTGAATATGATAGAGATTCTTAATTAGTAACTTATCTTCAACTTTCCATTTTCATTTCTTTCTTATTTTCTATCAAACCAAACATAGCCAATATACGGGATTGATTAATAACTAGGCCAAATTTTGTCTTTTAGTGTCTCTTTTAGCCACACCAAAGTTGGGTAATACACCCTGACACCGGTGGAAATCAATGTTCCTTACAATTGTTTGGACCACGGACTTAATGAGTCCTCTCATCAAGAAATTTCTCCCCCTCACTAATTCAGCTCCTGCTATTTTTGGTATATCACATAAAAAATAAAAAATAACACAAAAAGGTTTATACTTCCTAATTATTTGGTTAAATAGAAAAAAAATCAATTAACATTCACACTCAGTGTTTTCAAACAATTCCAGTTTATGTCAACATTTTGATACATCTTATCATAAAAAAAAACCGACCAGACTTTGATCAACAACCCAATAATTTGAATGGTTTAGTTGTTGGCGCAGAGTGATATCTTAGGGTCATACACTCTGATGGTTAAGTTAATAATATCAAAAATAGAAATGATGAGTTGAATAGTTTAGTGAATGAAACATGAGGTGAACCATGAGAGAGAGTATCTTGTGCCACCTGGCCTATTTATAGGGAATTGGGATCTGTTCTTCACACAGGGTGCCTCACAACGATCTCACAGGCACATCCTATTGTGCTTTGGAAATATTTTTTCGTTAATAATAATATACAAGTACAGAAACTGTTTCTAATACAAGGTGAAATGTACCTATAAGGTTGGTGTGAGACACCTTGTGTGAGGAGCAGGTCCTGTCTCATTTATAGGCGAAGTACCCATTAAATGCTGTATTGGGGAAGTTTGTAATGTCTCTCCACATCAGCTAGTGTTGAGTGTATATTACATTAAAACGTGACGGGATTTGCGCCTTACATGCACATCCATCGCACATTGGGATTTGAGAGCATCTCCTATGAATAATAACTAATATTCACGTGGACATGATCGGGAGTTACCTAAAAGTATTAAATGAGGTGGAATGCCCGACCAAGGCCATAGCCCATAATGGGCAGAGGGCAGAGGGCAGAGGGCAGAGGCGAACTCACCATTAACTGCTAGAGGGAAATTTCCCTTGTGTCCTCCAAGGAGAAATGTCTATGAAAAGACAAGGTTACCTCCTGAGGCGTGCCATGCTTCCTAAGTTGATTAGGTGCATGCGTTGTGAACTGGTATCAAGGATAGTTGGTCTGAGGTTGGCTCACTCAGGTCAGTTGGTTTTAGGTCATAGTGCTTATGTTAAAAGTAAATGTTTAAAAACAAGCGTTTATTCGACTAACTAATTTGTATTTGGCACCCAGTTTCTTAAGAATTAAGTACTTATTTCATATTAGTCATTTGATGATTTTTCTCTCAAGAACTTATGATTTTTTTGTTCTTTATTTTCTTTCAAATTTTCAAAATATACCATACATTCGTTTTGTTTTCAATTTCAAAAGGAAAGACAGCTAGTTATTTTTGTCTCTTTAGTAGAAGTGTCACTGTGATCTTGAATGGTTCGGTAGCAATTTGTTCTCAGTAACTCTTGAAGCCCTAGATGAGAAACTCGTTTTGGAAATTTAAAACAAAAAACACAACAAATAATTAACATAAATAAATTACATAACTATTCTGCTAAGATTACCGCTTTATGTACATCTAGAAAACGAAACATGAAAGTTCCCTCAAACCCTTGTAAGGCCAGGTCTGGGAGTACTTAAAAATAAGTGCTTATTTGGGTCATTAAGCACTTATAGGTATTTGGAAAATAAGCCTGAAATAAATGTTTATTTTAAAAATAAGAGCTTATTTGTTAAGCCCAAATTTCCAGCTTTTTTTAAGTATTTATACAAAAAAGTACTTATTCAATTTTTTTCTTCCAAAATTATCCTTAGTTGAATTTTAAAATACCACTTATAAAAATATCTCTCATTGATTTTATAAAAGTACTTTTAAGAAAGCACTTTTTTCATAAAGGTACTTTCTTAAAAGTGCTTTCATAAAAGTACTTTTATAAAAATGCTATCATAAATGTACTTTTATAAAAATGCTTTCACAAAAGTACTTTACTATAAAAAACAATAAGTGTGATAAATAAGAATTGTTTTCATTAATAAAGAAAATAAAATATAAAATTTAAATTGACCAATGTGTTAAATTCATGGCGAGGTGTTCCAAATGTGTAGCAAGATTCACATGTTTTCACAATTTGTGTAGATTTTATGCTTGTAGAGAATCCTGTCACCTATTCTCTACCCATGATACATTACCACCATTCATCACGATCTTGGGCTCATTGGACCCAAACTTTAACATGGGCCCGGTGTAAATTTGTAATCCTGCCTAGCAACTACATTTCAGCATTTTCTTAGATTCGTCTAACAAATTATAAACATGTTAACTATTTGTTCCAAATTCAAAACACCATTTGAACTGCTTAATGTGTTGGGTTGATGGTGGTAGCGACGCAAGCTCGTGTACAAGGATTTGGTGCAACACATTTTCCATTACATGTCTCTTTAAATGCTTGAAATCTTGAATATCAATATCAAGGTTTTTAAAATTGATTTGGAGATTGAACCGGTCAAGGGTCCAGTTCTTAGGTCAATCGATATGATCGTTTGAACCGAATAATCGGTTCATTTTAACAAAAAAATAAAAAAAGGTCAAAATCATTAAACGGGTTGAACAGTTCAATCGCCCGAGTTAATGATTTGCTGACCAAATCAATATTTTTTTGTAAATATTCAATTTTGAAAAAAAACGAAACCGGTCACCCGATCGGTTTCTGATTTTTTCGGTTCGGTCTGATTTTAAAAACCATGATTATATGTCAAAGTGTGGTTTTGAATTTTAGGAAGATGGAAAAAATTTGTCATTAGCTACTTTATTGACATATTATTGGCTCCATTGATTTTTCTTTTAAAACCATTAGAGATTCTTTAAGCTAGTGCTGACGTTTGCTTTGAATCGATGAAGGTCGTCTCGAACCCGAGCGCAATGCAATGGGTGGCTGGCTGTAGGCGGGCATATAGTCATTTTGAAGCCATTAGTGGACATGTAGAGGTGTACTTGTAAAGCATGTAAGGATCAAACTCACCAAACTATTATCAATGGCGGATTTTCACAACTATATAAAAACCAACCCCCTCTTCCAAGAGGGTATTTTGGGAATGTATCTTTTCCAACAACCTCCTTAGCTTCATCCAATAAGTTAGTAGTGAAGCCACTATTGTGTGCTTGTAATAGGATCAAAGAGACATTGGAGAAAATACCTATTGTGTGCTTGTGATAGGATCAAAGAGACATTGGAGAAAATACCATTATGGGTATGCAAGATCTACAATTGATTCTTGAAAAATCAGTACTCTGATATAAGGATCCTTCCTTTCCCTCGATAGGATTGTAAAGTTCCTCTTTGTCCCTTGGGACATTTCCTCTTACTGGTGTTCCATTGTGTAAGTTTCGTTTTGTCTTTCCCTCTCGAATGGATCAAATGAAAGAAATAATGGAATAGGACTCTATTGAAGAATCATGGATAACATAATTAATGGAATAGGACTCTATTGGAGCCATGGTTTTTGAAAACGAATCAGTGACTGAACCGGTCAGGGGTCCAGTTACCGGTTCGAACGGTCTGACCGTTTGATCCAAACGGTCGGTTCATTCTGACAAAAAAATTAAAAAAATTGAAAAACGGTTAAAACTGTTCAAACGGTTCAAACAGTTAATCGGCCGGTTCAACGGTTTGCTGATCAAAATCAACGGTTTTGGAGAAAAACGGAACCGGTCAGGTGACGGGTTCCCGGTTTTTCTGGTCTGACCATCCGGTCCAGTCCGATTTTAAAAACCATGATTAGAGCTCTACAAAAGATTTTGAGGTTTGTGATACTATCCATGATCGTTTTCTAGTCCTTTTTGCTAATATGAAGGAGAGGAGAGAGTTTGTGGAAAGAACCCCTGGACTTTCATGAATAACTTAATACTCTGTAATGTTTATGAGTCTGATTTGGGAGTTAGGGTCAGTTTGGAAGGAGTACAAATATAAATGAATATGTGAGTGCAAAACCTTACATTTTGTATTATTTTGTATGTATTTGTACTATATATATATATATATATATTTGTATTTATACTCTTTCTAAACTGAGCCTTAGTGAAATGGACCTTAGCTACTGTTGCTTGTAGACGCAAATCCACAGTTTGCCTCTAAATCAGATGTTGGAGTCTACGGATGAAAAGTTTGTAAGTATAGCTATCCAGGAAGGTGATCAAGATCCAAAGCCCCAAACCAACTTTTATCTGGGAAAGAGTTTAGATAAACATCAATCAATCAACCAAAGCCGGTTACCATTTTCAGAGAAGAAACAGAGAACCACTATGGATTGAGTTCATTCAAGTATGAGCAACTTCCATCTTTTTGTTTTGTTAAAACTATGGGGTTCTTGATGAGAAACTTTAGCCTGAGCCCCCAGTTAAAATCAAAGCATATGAAGAATAAGAGGAGAATGACACAAGCAATGATGAATGATGAAAATGGAGGTCGGAAATGTAGATTTTTCCTTGGTGCTTTCGGCCCTTGGCCAAGAACAAATTTCCATTTGAAAAGAGAAAACAAAGCTTCATTGTAAAGAGATATGGAAATTTGGAAGAAGCCCAAGGTTGCTGAACCATGAATCTCTTGGTCTAGAATTACCGAGGTTTGGGGCAGGCCCCGACAATTCGTGCATTTGAGAACCTACAATCTTGTTTTAATTAACCTTTGTCATTGAAACAAAAGTTAGCTCTCTTTGTTTAAAGCTAATTTTAGCAAAATGTGGTTTTATTGATTTGTTTTGTTTAGAGCTATCTTAGTTGCCTAGCTAGAAGCAAGAGATTAATGTTGAATTCATTTCTTCATCTCCCAAAATTATTGATTTCCACTTTCTTTAGCCTTCACTCTATTTAATTGGCATGCAACTTTTGTGTATGGTGCCCCTTTTGAACTTTATGGTGTGTGTCATATGGGAAGAAATCGATCTAGAGAACTCTTTTGACTTTTGAGTGCCTTGGGTGGTCCTTGGCGACTTCAATGAGGTAACTTCTTACGAGGAGAAAGCTAATGGCCGAGTGAAAAAGGATCATGCTTGCTCAAAATGGGAGTTTGAGACTTGAGCGGGTGATTGTCAAACTATTTTCAACAACTTTTCACTTCTTGTCCTTACAATGTGATGAAAGGTAGTGTTATGAGCACCCACACCATACGACAGCAGCAGAGGTAGCATCGCACACACGATCAGCACCGCACGGTAGCGGCACCATAAGCCGTGCATACGCACTGCGCGGCAGCGGCACCACATGCACGCACTGCGCGGTAGCGGCACCGCACACACGCACTGCGCAGTAGCGGCACCGCGCGACGGCGGCACCACGAGCCGCACGCACGCACCCGGTAGCAGCAGCAGAGCGGGGCCCACACGACAGCTCATAGGGGTGGGCTCACCCTTATCTGGACACGTTAAGAGAACTCGCCTCCAGCCTTCCTTATCTCTTATCCCTTATCTTATCTTATCCTTATCCCTATCTTAAGTAAGAATTGTATTACCATTAGGAGTAGGTAATTAGTAGTTTGAGTTCAAGTTGGAGTTTGAATTTAATTAGGAATTTCCTTCTGTAATTTCCTATTTAAGGAGCCACGAATTGAAATAAAGTATTTAGTTTTCCAGTCAAGAAAAGAGTGAGGAGAGTTCGGGTGGTCTCTTGAACAAATCACCCCCCTCAGTTTGCCATCATAGGGTCAACTCGCAAAGGGAAGGGCAAGGGAAGGCAATGAGTTTCCCCCACAAACCGCCCCATGATGAGATCCTACGCCCGAGCCCATAACATTTTGGTATCAGAGCCAAGTGTCATGGGCAACGTGGAGCAGCTATCATCCAAGGTTCACGAGCTGGAACACCGTCTCGTGGAAAATCACGTGGAGGTAAGAGAAGTTAAAGAGGACGTCAGGGAACTTCGGCGTCTACTGGAGTTATACTTCTCCACCAAGGAAAGGAGCCCTGAAGGGGCAGCCACCAACAACAACCGCCACCCAGATCGGGCAAAGGGCTCCGGTGAACGACAGAACGACACCCCAACAACAGCAGTCATACCCAAATACAGTCATCTGGAGTTCCCCTCATACAGCGGCAGCGGTGACCCACTTGGATGGCTGTACCACTGTGAGCAATTCTTCCGTAATCAACGCACGGAAGAGAAGGACAAGGTCAGCCTGGCAGCATTCCACTTGACCGATGAAGCACAGCTCTGGTTCTACCGAGTGGAGCAGGAAGAACCAGACCTTAGTTGGGACCAGTTCAAGTCATATTGCCTCCTCTGGTTCGGACCCCCATTAACAAGCAACCCCTTGGGGGAGCTCATTAACCTCAAGCAGACCGGGACCGTCGTGGAGTATCAGCGGCAGTTTTAGACCCTTCTCACCAGAGCCTCTTCAGTTCGGCCAGACTAACAGGTGGATATGTTCACAACCGGCCTATCTGAACCTCTGAGAGTTGATGTGGAGATGTAGAGCCCACCCAACTTGGTCACCGCAATGAATCTGGCCCGAGCCTTCGAGCGCAAACTGCAGATCAGCTGAGGGCCGTCTAGCATGGGGCGTCCCGCAATGACTTGGACGAACCCAAGGTCTACCGCAGGAGGGCCGTTGATGGCTGCCAATAGGGAACAACGCCCTTTCACCAGCAACACTACCCGATCTGCAACTAGCATGGGTAGTAGCACGACAACACCTCCCATCAGACGCTTATCCAGGGCCGAGATGACCGAGCGCCGAGCCAAGGGCCAATGCTTCAATTGTGACGAGTTGTACTCAGCCAGCCACTGTTGCAAGCGGTTATTCTTCCTTCTAGTAGACGAGCTAGAGGAGGAAGAAGAGGAACATGCGGCACTAGAACTCGAGATCTCCCTCCATGCCATCATTGGAATCTAAAACTCCCAAACCATGTAGCTGCAGGCCCAAGTGGCAGGAAAATAGGTACGGATTCTGGTTGACTCAGGGAGCACTCACAACTTTATCAGCAAGCAGGCTGCGCTCCAACTGAAGCTCCCAATGGAAGACAGACCGCGGCTCCAGGTGGCTATAGCAAATGGGGAGAGAGTTCATAGTCCAGGGATTTGCCGAAGCGTCTAAATCCAGGTGGATTTTGAACCATTCCTCGCAGATCTATTTGTACTGACCCTAGACGAGTTTGACATAGTGTTGGGAATCAAGTGGCTCATCACCCTCGACCCTATCCTATGGAATTTCAGTGCCTTGACCATGACGTTTGACTTACATGGGAAACAGGTCACCTGAAAAGGGACCAAGATGAGAGCAAGAAAACCACAGGTGCATACTCTCCATGGCAATGCCTTGCACACTATAGAGATGGAGAGGCTTCTTGCCGATTTTTCAGACGTGTTCTCAGAGCCCAAGGGCCTTCCACCTGGCCGGTCGTGTGACCACCGGATTCCCTTAATACCAGGGTAGGACCCGTTGTCGTGAGGCTGTACCGCTACTCGCACCTACAGAAGGACGAGATAGAAAGGCAGTGTACAGAGATGCTGGAACAGGGAATCATACGCCCCAGCCGCTCTCCATTCTCTTCACCAGTCTTGTTGGTGCCAAAGCAAGACGGCACCTGGAGATTTTGTGTGGACTATAGGGAGCTCAACAATAGAACCATCAAGGACAAGTTCCCGATCTCGGTGGTAGATGAATTGCTAGATGAGCTCCACAGGTCTCAGTACTTTTCTAAGCTAGATCTCAGGTCAAGCTACTTCCAGGTCCGGATGGCCCCTAAAGATGTGGAGAAAACAGCCTTTCGAATGCATCACGACCACTTTGAATTCCTGGTCATGCCTTTTGGTCTCACCAATGCCCCATCTACATTTCAGGCCCTGATGAACGAGGTATTTCGGCCCCACCTCCGCAGGTTCGTCCTAGTATTTTTCGACGACATCTTAATTTACAGTACGTCGTGGGTGGAGCACGTTTGTCACCTAAGGACAGTTCTGGAGCTACTACGACAGCACAAGCTCTTCCTAAAACGAACCAAGTGCTCTTTCGGAGAGCCGCAGGTCCTTTACCTAGGCCATATAGTCTGCAGGGAAGGAGTCTCGGTAGGTAATTCCAAGATTCAAGCCATTCGGGAATGACCCAAGCCTCAGACCATTAGGGCTCTCCGCGGGTTCTTGGGGCTCACAGGATACTACCACAAGTTTGTAAGGGACTATGGACTCCTCGCGGCCCCATTAACCAAGATGTTGAAGAAGAATGCATTTCAATGGGATGAAGCAGCTAACACCGCTTTCGCAAACCTAAGGGACGCACTCTCCACTACCACCGTGCTGCAACTACCAAACTTTGACCAAGAATTTATGGTGGAGTGTGATGCGTTTGGCATAGGCATCGGTGCAGTGCTGCAACAGCAAGAGCACCCCATAGCCTTCTTCAGCCGCAAACTAGCAGATCGGCACCTCAAGCTACCGGCCTACGAGCGTGAATTGATCAGACTGGCCAAGGCCGTCCAGCACTGGAGGCCGTATTTATGGGGCAGGCCCTTCGTTGTAAAGACAGATCACTACAGCCTCAAGTACCTTCTAGAGCAGCGGCTTACTACTCCACCCCAACAGCACTGGGCAAGCAAACTGCTAGGGTTTGACTTCCGCGTAGACCACAAGGCGGGAGCCTCTAACCGGGCCGCTGATGCACTGTCCAGGCGTGAAGAGGACACGGCACACCTCTGCGCGGTCTCCCAGCCCCGCGTGATCCTACTGGAGGACCTAAGGAGCGTGTTGCCCCAATCACCAACTTGGAGAGACCTGGTGCAAGAATTGCGGTATGGCACGACCAAACCAATCTAGACCATCCACGAGGGACTTGTGCTGTACAAAGGAAGGGTATATCTCCCAACAGATTGTCCCTTGATTCCAGCCATCCTCACCAGCATCCATAACGCCACCCATGAAGGGGTTCAGAAGATATTACACCGCGTCCGTGCAGATTTTCATTGGCATGGTATGCGAGGCTCGGTTAGGGATTTCATCCAGAATTGCTCTGTATGTCAACAACAAAAGTGGGAGAACTTACACCCAGCAGGACTCCTACAGCCTCTTTCACTCCCAACGTAGATCTGGGCCGACATCTCTATGGACTTCGTTGAAGGCTTGCCTAAAGTCGGTGGGAAATCCATCTTATTCGTAGTGGTGGACCGCTTCTCCAAATATGCTCATTTCATTCCATTGTCCCACCCCTACAGTGCAGTTTCTGTGGCCCACGCCTTTTTCACACACATCTTCCGCCTATCATCCACAGACGGACGGGCAAACGGAGGTTGTCAATCACACCATAGAAATGTACCTCCGTTGTTTCGTAGGGGACCAACCACGACGTTGGGTGGACTGCCTTCCTTGGGCCGAATACTACTATAACACATCCTACCACTTGTCCCTTGGCATGACTCCCTTCCGCGTGGTGTATGGGCGTGACCCTCCTCGTTTTCTCTCCTACGAACCGGGATCAACACGATTGGAAGAAGTAGACCGCAGCCTCCAAGACCGCGATGCCCTACTGGCTGAAGTCTCCTTACGTTTACAGCAGGCACAGGCACACATGAAGATATCCTACGATCAACACCACCGTGAGGTCACCTTCCAGCCAGGACAGTTCGTTTGGTTAAAGCTCCAACCCTACCGGCAGCTCTTCCTCAGGCGACGGGGCCCCCAAAAGCTAACCCCAAGGTTTTATGGGCCCTTCAAGGTCCTTCGACAGATCGGGAAGGTTGCCTATCAACTTGAACTGCCAGAGCATAGCAGAATCCATGACGTCTTCCATGTATCCCTACTAAAGCCTTTTACAGGGACTCCTCCAATGCAAGTGCCTCCTCTACCCCCTCTCAAGGACGGTAGACCCATCCTCCATCCTAGAGCTCTTGTCCGGTCACGCATCAACAAAGGCACCTTCGAGGTTTTAGTAGAATGGGAAGGACTACCTTCAGCAGAGGCCACCTGGATCCCCGGGACCGATCTCCACAACGCCTATCCAGACCTCGAGCTTGAGGACAAGCTTGTAGTCTAGGAGGGGAGTGATGTTATGAGCACCCGCACCACACGACAGCAGCAGAGGCAGCACCGCTTACACGACCGGCACCGCACGGCAGTGGCACCATGAGCCACGCGCACTGCGCAACAGCGGCACCGTGCGCAGCGGCGCCACGCGCACGCACTACATGGCAATGGCACCGCGCACAGCGGCACCACACACACACACTGCGTGGCAGTGGCACCGCATGCACGCACCGCGTGGCGGCGGCACCACGAGCCGCGCGCACGCACTTGGCAGTAGCAACAGAGCGGGCCCACACGACAGCTCATAGGGGTGGGCCCACCCTTATCTAGACACGTCAAGAGAACTCGCCTCCAGCTTTCCTTATCTCTTATCCCTTATCTTATCTTATCCTTATCCCTATCTTAAGTAAGAATTGTGTTACCATTAGGAGTAGGTAATTAGTAGTTTGAGTTCAAGTTGGAGTTTGAGTTTAATTAGGAATTTCCTTCTGTAATTTCGTATTTAATGAGCCACAAATTAAAATAAAGCATTCAGTTTTCCAGTCAAGAAAAGAGTGAGGAGAGTTCGGGTGGTCTCTTGAACAAATCAACCCCCTCAATTCGCCATCATAGGGTCAATTCGCAAAGGGAAGGGCAAGGGAAGGCAAGGAGTTTCCCCCACAAACCGCCCCGTGACGAGATCCTATGCCCGGGCCCATAACAGGTAGCCCATTGGCAATGTTGAATGATGAGGATAATCCATTGAGTATTGAAGAAATTTGCTCAGCTATTTTTGAAAATACGAGGGAGTATAATATGGCACCTAAGCCTAATGGTTCTTTTGGGCTTATTTTATCAACGATTCTAGTTGATCATTAGAGACTTGGTTATAAAGACAATTCAAGACTGGTTTGATACAGCTGATGTTCTTGAGAGTGTAAACTTCACAAGCAAAGCAGCGTACTGATTCCTAAATTCAAGTAGCTTGAACAAATCTCACATATCATATCTTTGCCAAAGTGTTTGATCCATAGTTTGCAATACGTGTTGGGCAAGATGTTAAATGAGAATCAATGTGTTTTTCTTCAAACAAGATGATATTAGGCAATGCGGAAATAGCCCATGAAACTTACCACTTTCCAAACTCTAAAACAAGAAGGAAATCCTTTTACATGACTGTTAAAATTGACCTCAACGAAGCCTACGGATTTTCATTTTAGCTACTTTGAGGAAACTGGGCTTAAATCAGCATCGGCAAAGACTCAATTATAGTTGTCTCTCCTTAGTTAAGTTCATGTTTCATATGAATGGCACATAATGGGGAAAGATATATTACCCCTTATCGAGGCATCTGGCAAGGCGACCCTCTATTTCGGCCCAGGCCTTGTCAACATTGATTCATGAAGCAATCTCATCACATTTGTCTGTGATGAGTGCCATATGCAGTAGCTTAATTGAAATAAATTATATTTAATAATAAAAAAAATGGAGGCCTTCAAGAGATTTTGATGGGGAAAGCCCATCAATTGGAGTAAATTATGGGTGGGGAAAGCCCATATACATGTGCCCTACTGGAATGTTTGATTTTGATGGGAAGGCTTTTATCATTCCTGATGGCCCGGAAAGAGATGGATTCATCACCATCTTGAGGCTGCAGGTAACACACATGGAGGCCTTCAAGAGATTCTTTTACCAAGACTTCCAACACATGAACAATAAACCTTGTAGGTTATAGGAGAGTAGAGCTGGTCTTCTAGATTATGGATTGTGTTGTGTTATGTTTTCAAAAATGGGCTTCTCTCCAAAATAGTGATGCCAATTGCCATCGTTGATCCTTTAGCGTGTTTTGTTTGTAGTGCAATTTCACTTTCACTTGTGTAAAAGCATGGGAATACAATTAGTTGAATGCAAATTCTAATTTATTCGTGTTTAGCATTTACCTTTTTTTTTTGTCTTGTAGTACAAATGAAGTAATACAAAATATGGAAAGCAATGTAAAGTAAAACCCAATGCAAAATTGAACTTGAATATGGACTCTTCCTCATTTGCACTCACATTCATTTCTACTAGTGAAAAAAACGTCCTAATTTTCATTGTACTGCCCCTAATTGACATGATATTTTCATTTTGATTAATGAAAATATAGGAATTTTCTAGATAGAGAAAAACCATGCAAAGTAGGGCCTAAAAGGGCTACTCATTGTGTTCATCTCTCTACTTTGTAATATTGATGGGTATAGGGATATTTATGGACAAATTAGTATGGTTTTTGTTCAATTCAAACCAGCTTAGAAGCAGATTCAACCCAAATATGACCGAACTGGATTAAATAAAGAGGTAAAGTCAACCCGTCCCATTTATAGTAAACCTATACTCAACCGAACCTATATAAACATAAATATTTCAATGTTGTAATGCCAATATGTCAAGATTAGGATCAACACTAACCCAAAATTCATTAAGAATGGCAACGGGGTGGGGTGCGACTGGGTTTTGCATGCCCCATTTCCAACGTGTACCCCAATCGGGCTATAGAAATCTCAACCCCATCTCCATGGAGATCAAGAATCCCCAAATTTGCATGCCAGCCCTGGTCGTACTTGCAGATTTTTTTTTTACAAAACCTAGCAAGAATTATAACATAATATAATATTTATTAAAGACACACTCTTAGTTGGGACTAGTTTGAGGCGGGGTGGATAAATACCATTCCTACTTTTTCCCTGGTCACCAAAATTTTGGGTTTCCCTGAAAGTCACCATGAAACTGACCAATAGTATAAAACTTGCTCAGTCTTGATTGGGGCAGGGTGGGCTGGAGCCCTATGGGGATGGATTAAATTGCCATCTAGAGGTGTAAATTGGGTCGTGTTGTACTTGCTATCTCTTAGATACTTTAGAGGTCTAACCTGAAATGAGCCTAGGCCGTGTTGTAGGATGGGTCAATCCATGAGAGGTATATTTTCTTAAAAGATAAAGATTTGAAAAAGTAATGAAAATTTTAATAGACAAAAAGTGAAAGAAAATCTTAAAATTTTATTTTATATGAATTTTAATGTATACAATTTTTCATATATGAAATAATGAAATGAAATTAAAAATTACAATACAATTAGTATATATATGTCGAACTAGGCCAAACAGGGTCACGGGCTCGTGCCAACATGGCTTGCATTATTGTGTCGTGTTGTACTAATCCGTGGGCTTGAAAACTCAAGCTCGACAAGACCCACCTGCTATCGTGCCAGGCCATGGGTGATATGACCCAATTTAATTTATAGCTTTATTGCAATCTCTAAAACTCATTCAAGGCAAACCTATCACTAACCGGTAGGATTGAGTCAATGGGGTTTACCACTTAACCCCACACAAGGTTCAAAGTATCATTATGTATCGGCCCGTATCGGTCAATACGTATCGTTCCGGGACTCTATCGTTACGCCCCTACAGTGGGTGTATCGGGGGTCTGATTGGTTTAGGGGATGGAGGGGTCCTAGACTGGCTCCCCTGAACCAGTTTTGAAAAAAATAATAAAAAATAAGTAAAAAAACAAGTATCAAAATGTCCGATACGCCCCTACCGGCATATCGGGCGTGTCGATATTTTGAACCTTGACCCCACCCACTAACATCCCTAGATGATGCAAGTGTCAGCCTAGAAGACTTGGAGTTTATCAAGGTGCCATTTGAAGTCTTTTTTGAAAGACGATGTGAGCTTTTGAATTAAGATCTTAGCAGCTTGAAGAACATTTGGTTAAGGCTCATCTTTCCACACGAAGACATGATAAAAAATGTTGAAAAACTCTATTTAGAGCATCTCAAAAATAATCTAAAATGGGTTTCACACATTTTTTTTATGACGACATCTTTTAGTGACTAAATCTTTTCCTAAACAAATGGAAAAAAGACCAAAATAAGAATTATTAGGCTTTTAAATTGCTAGCAGCCCGCATGAAAAGACGTACTAAATAGAGCCCAAATTAACCCTTTAACATTTTTTAAACAAAATTGAAACCTTTGAATGATTTATGTATTAATGGGTCTAGCTTGAATGGAAAGATTTTTTTTTAAACAAGTTCCTATCTACTACCACCAATACGTTTTCAATATGCATCAACTGGCATCACATTGGGAGTTGGGAGATGCTCCCAATATACATTGGGAATTGGAAGTTGGGACATTTTTGGGAGCATTTATGGGTAATAGATCCCTGCCCGAGAAACGTGTAGGGAAGAATCCAAAGTACTGACCCAAGAAGAGCCTTTTTCCTCGAGATGTTAAGAATCCAAACTGATCCAAATTACAAAATGATGTTGGCATGAATTTCTGATAGGCAATTTTGATTAACCATAAATTAAATAAGTCTTATCATTTGCTTCTTCATTCCAAAGTTTCATAGAAAATTAGTATGAACTATGAAGGATAAAAAGATTACTGTTACTACTATGGCGAGGATTTATCATAATCTCATTAGGGGAAAGCCGGGAGCTGGGCCGAGCTTTAAAACGATCAATGTATATGAAAGAGTGGTTCTTGTTGTTTTGAGTTGCCAAGGTTGTTGGTGGAGCACCAAATAAATTATCAAAGAAAAAGGTGATTAACCAGTGAATTGCACACGCTTTCGACAATAATTACTCACAAAAAACAGCTTTTAGAGGAAGCCTACAAGTATCACTTGATCTTTGCTCCAACTTCCAAGAAAACCAAAGCAATCTTGTCATTTTTTTTCTTGCTAGGAGAGAATCAGAGAATAAAGAAAGAAGTATATTGAAGTACTGATTACTTCCCTTAGCTACGTGTCTTCTATTGCATCAAATACCATGCTCCCCTACCCCTGTGGTTCTTGGATTTCAAGTTTTAATTAGAATGTAGCTTTCTTTATTATAATGAAGAATACTTGGGGATAAAATAATTCTAACCCAGTTTGGTCTGCTCTCTCTCTCTCTCAGTAAAGACCTGAGAGAGATGGGTTTTCCTGGGGTAGTCCCTATTATACAAATTTGAACAACCAATGGTTTATGAGGTCATATGGCCTGAGGCCCTTAGCTTGGATTAGCCACACATTCAATCAGGTAATTAATTAATCACCTATATATATATATATATATATATTTGTATCTTTTGGCAGGTTATTTTGACATTCTTTTGAGGTGGAATGACTGAAATTTTATGAGTTTGACAGGAAAAGAAGAAAAGTGGGAGTTATAAGTTATTACACGAGAGTGCATGTTCAATTAGGTTACTTTTGGTTGGAAGGATATAGTAGGGAAAGGTAGAAAAACTTATACAAGATTTATAAAATTCTTTTTTTCTTTCCCTTCCTTTCCCTATTTTTTCCTTCAAACCAAACACTAATGCATTAGGGTATAAAGTTAGAGATGACTGACTTTCCAAGGTTCGAATTTTATAACCACACACAACTATATAAAAAAGATCATCCATGACTCAGCTGTGCCAGAAGTAGATGCTATAGGTACTGCATGTCTCAAACTAGAGGGCCACTCTGGCCTGCTATCACCTTCGGGGAGGGCTAGGGCTTCTGTATTTGGCTCCGATGCTCTATAAGAATCACTATTTCAAGCACAAATTCTGAGCATAAAATGGTTTGTTTTTGAAAATAAATTTTTTAGCTTCAAATAATCAGATCTTGGAATGATTATTGGGCTCCGGAAAGAATTTAGTTCCAATCAATTTCATAAATTCAAACTTAGTTGATATAGATCAAATCATTGCCTGGTTCGGCAAGTATAACTGAAATTAAAAATAATTCATATAAATATGGATCATCACAACAGGGCCAAGGCATCGGTAGGACCTGATAAGCTTTCTTATTGGGCCCCAAAATTTCTCACGCGATGAACATTACATCTCAGGCTCAGTTTTGGGAAGAGTGCATGCAAAGATGTAAACTGTAACTACGGGATTTAGAAAATACGTAAGTAAATTTTCGCGCTGTATATACTTTGAACCTTCTCCAAGATTCACATTCAAAATGAGAACAATCAATTAGGGGTGTCAATGGATCGGTTTTGGGTTTATCAAAATTCATTTGGGCGGATTAGACGGACAGGATGGACCAATATAACATATTGGATTGGACCTAGTCCGTCCATAATGAATTTATATTAGATTGAGCTAATATCTGGTCCATTAATAGAAGATTAAAACATAGGTGTCAATGGACCAGGTTTGAGTTGAAACCAATCTAAATTAATAGGAATTTGAACAGAATGGACGATCTCTGGACTGGTCCAAAATGGTCCATAATATTCATTGGACTGGATTGGACCAGGTCCATTTGTAAAGAACTCACATTGGATTGGACCGGATTGGACCAAATTCAGTCCAATTGACACCCCTACCATCAACCATGTAGAAGGTTTGCTGAAGTTCAAGTTGCTGTTTGAAATAAACGAATATGCCATTTTTCTAAAGATTTGATTATGTGCATTTTGGCAGCACCCATGCTGAATGGTGTTAGAAGCCGAGCTGGAGAATTCTTGCTGGAAGGTGGCTTGGATGTCGAGCTGTTTAGGCAGAGCTAGGAGGTTGTTCGGGTATCGAGCTAGGTAGATAGACAAGTTGTGTTGTTCTCTAGAGAGACCTACAAGAAAACAATGTCAGAGTGCCCGGGTTGCTTTTACCCAGCCTGGGCATTTTGATGCTTAAGTTAATATTGAATTGTGCGAGTTGAATGCTAGTATGCTAGTAAGTTTCTGAGCAATAAATCGTACCTCTCCTTTGTGAGGTTGGATGTGAGGCCTATATATAGGTGTTGTTTGACGTGGGCTTCACGCATCGCATCCTAGATCTCCGGGAGGTCGTGCCTAACCGGCTTGAAGTCCTCAGAGGTAGTCGTGCACATAGATCAGTCTCCGCACCTTGTTCGGTTTCCTCCAAACATTCGGTGCAGGGGCCAACTTCCAAGAAACCCAGGAGTGACGGGATATGCATGCAGAATTGATCAGAGAGCGTGTCTTGCAGGTCGCCACCTAGACCTCAATCAAGTTGGCAAGCCCTTGAAGGAGGTCGCTCCTCATTTCAATTCACTTCGGCTGGTGATGAGGTGCTACTTGCCACCCTAAGTTGTTGATGAGGTCGCCAACTAGGATTCCCCCAGGACAACGATGGAGCCAGGTCACCAAGTCAACGATGGAGACATGTCGCTAGGTTGGCAATAGGGGCAGGTCACCAAGCCGGTGGCAGATGCAAGTTGCTAGGTCGGACTCCATCACTTCTTTGGCTAAGGCAAGTCATTGCATAGGTGGTGTTTGAGTGTCATCCAACTGTTCTGAGATGGCATGTGTCATGTTGTCATTGGAGGGCCAAATCTGCCCTCATCAATTGCCCCCCACTCCCGAGCTGGGGTCAACTCAGTGAAGGGAGCAAATTGTTCCTTTGGCCCGGAGTGACTAGTTTGATGAGTTCGTAGCCGTAGGCATCTATCCAGTTTGCTCCCCAGGTTGGATGAGTCTAAGTGTTGAACACAATCTTATGCAGGACCTCACCGTCTTGATTAGTGGGGCACAGGAGCGAACTTATCTGCTTGAGGAGAGGTGGAGCAGATACCCCGAGGACCTCTACCTTACTAGGGATGCAATCGTTAAAGGGTTATGCAATCCGGCCAAGTACCTCAAGAGTGAAGTTTCCCATGTCGTCCTCAAGAGGGGCTTCCAACTGCATGACTATCTTGTCAGGTTCCTCCACTTAGGTAGACTTCAACAGAATGTCCCTCGAGCCGATTCTCAAAAGAGTAGCCGACAAGGATGATGCAGAGCTTGAAACCGAGGTGGAGGTTGACTGTGAAGAAATCGACCAAATTTGCATGTGGGCCTGCCATGGTGCTAAAAGCCAACTAGTCTTCTCTTCCTCTGTTTCTCTTTCCTTTTTTAGGGTCGGTGGTGAGATGCCAACGTCCTTTGAGATCCATTTAAGCTTGCTGTCGAGTTAGATAAACAAGGGGCCAACCTACTTAGATCGGTCTACCTGTCATCGTTGTGTCTTTGAAGTTGTTTAGAGGGTGCCTTAGCTAAAAGGTGGTTTGGCTTTCTCTTATAACTCAATTTGACTAGGTCGCCAAAGTGGATGGTCGTTTTGTAGTATCTTTAAATGTGACTACTTCTATGCCATCATGTGGGATTGGCTTCCCCAGGTGGATGCTTGCGAGACCAAGGCGTACATGTGCTGCACCTGCTCCTGGAATTGCTGGCCGCCACTCCTACTGGAGCCATGGGGGGCTCACTTTGAAGGGGTGGCTCTATTATCTACGGGTCGCCTAGTCTCATAGGAATCGTGAAGGGTTCAACCTATGAGGCCGGTTCCACATTCAGTTCGCTTCCAACTCTCACGGGAACCATATAGAGCTCGATCAGTAGTGAGGCTTCGTAGTTCGGGTTGGGAGACAATGTGGGCTAGATCGCTGAAGCACGCCTGGGCTAGTCGTTCATATTCTGCCCCCTTGTGATGGCTTCATCAATATGTATGTTGCTATCAGAGTTGGACAGTAGGTTGGTTTTGTCAATACGTATGTTGCTGTCGACATTGGACGGTAGGTCAGTGCCATGGCTACATTGCATCAGCCCCTTGGTGATGCTGGTCATCTACTCCTATGAGAAGCCATAAGGAGCTCAACTTGTGGGGGTGGCTCTACTAATTGTAGGTAACCGACTCGCACGGGAGCCTTTGAAGGCTCAACCTACAAGGGCGACCACACAATTTGTTGGTTGCCAACTCCTGGGGAAGCCATGAAGGGATCGACCTATAGAGGTGACCTTACGAACAGAGTTGACGAGGTTCATCCGGGCTGAAATGAGGTCGGCAAAGCTGCTTAATTTGTTGGCCATCAACTCCTGTGGGAACCACGAAGGGCTCGACTTGGGGGGCGGCCTCACTCCGAGGTGCCTATCGCTAGACTGCTGGTTATTGAAGTTGTTCTACTACTGATTATTCTACGGTGGTATGAGTACACCAAATTTCTCCTCCCATGCCCACATCTGGAGATTCATGCTTCAGCTCATAAAACTGCCGCGCTTCAATCCCGATAGGAACCGCTGATGGCTCTACCGCAGAGAGAGGGGCGTTCACATGAGGTAGCAGTGTGTTTATCTAAGGTAATGGGAGTGCTGGGTTTAGCACGGTTGCTACTCCAGTTCAATGCTAGGGGCACTGAATTTACCTAATTGTCACAGAGGGGTTCTCAGGTTCATTATGGATGCTCTTGCCCCCTCCCCCCCCCCCCCCCCCCCAAGTAATTGATACTTCGTTGTTGATGTTGGTGCTGCTCAAAAATGCCATTGAGTTGATAAAGACAAAAAGTAGAAAGTGAGAACTTAATAAGATTGAAGGTAAGAACTTAGCTTCTTAGCTTTTTGTTGCATTTCCCACAGACAATGCCAATTGATGATGTACATTTTGGCAGCACCCATGCTGAATGGTTTTAGACGCCAAGCTGGAGAATTCCTGTTGGAAGGTGGCTTGGATGTTGAGTTGTCTAGGCAGAGCTAGGAAGTTGTTCAGGTGTTGAGCTAAGTAGATAGATGAGCTGGGTTGTTCTCTAGAGAGACTTGCAAGAAATCAATGTCAGAGTGCCCAGGTTGCTTTTACCTAGCGTGGGTGCTCCGATGCTTAAGTTAGTATTGAGTTGTGCGAGCTGAAGGCTAGTATTATGAGGTTGGAGGTGAGACCTATGTATAGGCGTTGTTTGACGTGGTCACCGCGTCCGAGATCCCCGTGAGATTGTGCCTAACCGGTAAAGTCCTCGAAGGTATCCGTGCACGTAGACCAGTCTCCGTGCCTAGTTCGGTTTCCTCCAGGACATTCAGTGTGGGGCCAACTTTCGAGAAACCTAGGAGTGACAGGATGTGCATGCAGAATTGGTCGGAGAGCACGTCTTGCAGGTTGCTACCTGGACCTCAATCAGGTCGGCAAGCCCTCGAAGGAGGTCACTTCTCATGTCAAGGTCACTTCAGCTGATGACGAGGTGCCACAGGTCGGCCCTAAACGAGGTGCTACTAGCCGCCCTAAGTTATGGATGAGGTCGCCAGATAGGTTTCCCCTAGGTCGGCGATGGAGACAAGTTGCTAGGTCGGTGATGGTAGAGGCAAGTCACCATGGTCGGCAGTAGATGCAAATTACCATGTCGAACTCTATCACTTTGACTAAGGCAAATCATCACATAAGTGGTATATGGGTGTTATCCAACTGTTATGAGATGCAATATATCATGTTGTCACAAAAGGGCCAAATCTCTCATCAAAATTCATTGAAAGCTTTCTCTCCATGAACCTTTCTTTATTGTCTTTTCTTTTCAAGCTATAGATTATCAACAATCTAGTAGTGATCGATTAGAGTTACCGTGCTAGGTCATTTTGACTTCGTATATAATTAATCCTCGATGGAAGCTGAGCCAAAAGCTATTTGGACTCAATGATGTATGGGGGCAATGATCAAGATGTGCGTGAATGCTACGAGTGCGAATTTCCACCTTTGGTTCATAGGAAGCGTGCACCTCCAATGAAAAATGAACACACCATCTTAGTAAGTTAACAGGAATTTAACGGGGCTGCTAAGTTAATAATGGTCTAACTGGTTGAACCAGTGACTAAAAGACAAAAAAAACAATAAGATCCAATAATACTTTCCTCTCTCATTCGAACTCCCCTCTCACTGTCTCTCAAGTCTCAACATATTGTAATTAGACCACTGGCCACTACAACAATCAACGTTCAGCGTGAGGCATCAACCGACGAATACATATTGGCGATAAATTCTTCTTCTTCTCTTTCTCCTCCACCCTCTTCTTCTTCCCCTTTTCGTATTCTTTTTCTGATTTTTATCGACAACAATCCTCTGAAAACTTAAGGCTGTGTCCTAGAACCCCAACACTCTCTGCCTGATCCGACGGCAAGGAATCAACCGCAACCAGTTGCTGTGGGAGTAAAGTAAGCCTAATCTTCAAAATTAAGATCATTAAAGTAGGCTGAGCTTTGACATTTGAGGAATAGAAAAGGAAAGCATGAATAAAGCGGAATTGCTACTTGTGGTATTAGGAGAGAAAATCCTTCTAGGGAAAGTTAAAATAAATTAGTTAAACTTCATTTCTAGTAGCTTTAAAGAATTCCCCATTCATTGCTAAGTACATTTAGATTTCCAAGAGCATTTAAACACTTGAAATTATGGACTGAATAATCCAAGAAGCAATCGGTTGTGGCACAATTTCATGAAGTTTGGATTACAGTCGATCTGATCCCGACACACAGAATTTGGTAGGAGAAGATTACCTGAAAGTTTGAATACTATAGCAGAAAACATTGATCTCACGATGCATGAAATCAGCTAATATGTCGGTGGCAATCCAAGAGTGAGTGTTCCCATTGATTTTGGCAATCCTCTTCGTTGTTTTCCGATATTTCTTTTTCTACCTACATATCCTGTACTTCCATTCCGTCTGTGACAGGAAGAAAAGAAGAAAATGATGATTTTATCGCCGGTCACCGATCACCAGTCTCCCAATTTGGTTGCTGTAGTTTAATGCTGAAAGACGGTGAAAGGGGAATTCGAATGAAGAAGGTTATCATTTTTCACTTTTTGTCTTTTAGTGGCTTGTTGGACGCAATTCCATTAAATTACTGTTAACTTAATAAGGTGGCGTGCTCATTTTTCATTTGCAAGTGCACGCTTCCTGTGAACCCGAGGATCCACAGAATTCGAGATCTGAATGTTACAAACGGCTGGTAAAATTAAAAGGTATGTAAGCCATGCAATCAGATATTGACACCTGGCCTTAGGGTTTAAGTTCTTAAATGTGGGTCCCATTTGTTGAGGTCGGTCCCCTGTTCAATTTGATTCATGACCTCACCTTATGTTGCATGGTACATTAAAAAGAGTTCCGTTTGAAGGCTATCAATATGTCCTTTTGGTTTCAAATCGTTCATGGCTTCTATCAACAGGTGAGGTTTGGTTTTGATTCGAATCTGGCGCAAAGATGCGCTAGACAATATATACATCAACCTCAACCAGAACCAAATACAATACCTAATTAAAGCTGAACCAACCATGACTCGATGGGATTGGGTCAGTGCAGGTTTAGCACTTAACCCGACCCAGTGACATTCCTATCCATGATACTAACTCTTTACCGTGCACCCACAAGAAAAACATCTTTGAAACTAACTCTTTTCAATCTCTGCAAGAAGTTTTCTCCATTAGAGTGACTTCCATATCGAAATAAAATACCAACAACAATATAGGCCAAGGACCACATTCGGGTTATCATAGCCCTAGGAGGTTAGCCCATTAATTGCTCAATTGATTGACCATTGATCTCACCTAATCCCACCAAAGGGTAAAGGGCATTTTTTACTGTACTACTTAGCGATAATGCACTATATACTACTATTGCCTTGAGAGTATTTGGACCCCATCAGATGAATGATTACAGCTTCTTTTTTTCTCTGTCCCTGACAAAGTCACGCTCTTGATTTTATTATAGCTGGCCCTAAATTGACAAGTCTCAATCTCTTCCTAGTTTGGTTCTACGCACTGATGGTTTTAGGTAAGCTGTATAGTCTTCTTAGGTAAGTTATGAGTTATCCTTGGTATTAATGTAGCATATATCATGGTCTAAACCACTGTTTTCAAAATCGGATCTATTCTGATGGTTGGATCGGAAAATCAGGAACCGGTTTTGTTTTCCTCTAAAATCGTATTTTCCCCCAAAACTGTTGATTTTGGTCAGTAAACAGTTGAGCCAGCCGGTTAATCATTCGAACTGTTTAAACGGTTTTGACTGTTTTCCAATTTTTTAAATTTTTTATTTTTTTTGTCAAAACGGGCCGACCGTTCGAGTTGAACAGCCGGACCATTCGAACCGATAACTAGACCCCTGACCGATTCGGTCACCAATTCGTTTTTAAAAACCATGGTCTAAACATCTATTAGACCAATATGTAAGAAGTAGGGTTTTATTTGTTTATTTCTTTGTTAGTTTATTTTGTTTATTTGTTTATTTCTTTTTGTCTCCCAATAGCAAAGGATGCAATAGTGTATTTGTTAATTATTCTTTCAAATGGAGGTCCTTATATAGGGTGTCAATTGGACTAGATTTGGTCCAATTCAATCATGTCCCATGTGACTCCATTACAAATGGACCAACTTCAATCCAATCCAATAAATATTTTGGATCATTTTAAATCAATCAAATTTAATGCTTGGACTGTCCAATCTTTTTGTCCTTTTGGACCATTAGGAAGTTTAAGATGAAAAAGAAGACGATGTGGCAATTCATGATAAAAAAAATTCTGGTAACGAAGTGAATTTAGAAGCAACTGAGGTTGTTAATGTAGCACCTCTGTAAAGAATCAAGCACTTTTTTTTTTTAAATTGAAAGCATTTGCACAGCATAGTTACTTGATTGAGAAGTTTACAAGATAAATGAGGTCTTTTTCCTCTGCACTACTCGCTCACCAAAGTCATATCGGGAATCAAATGTTCTCAAATTCTTTTGGGAAGCCTCTCCCTTTGTGGGGTTTATACAAACAGATAAATGAGGAATTTTCAAGAGGAATTCATCATTTATTGGGACCCAAAACCCTACAATCTCATCCCGTAAATACCCACCAAAGATCAAACCCATTTCGCCTTACATCAGGGCACCAACCCAGACTCAATTCAGACTAGCCCATACCTGAGATTATACTGAAAAGGTCATGCTGGTATCTGTACCTGCGGTTGCACCTATGGGTTCATCTGAATTTGTCAAGGTTGACCTTAGGCTTTAGTGGAGTCCATGTATAGATATGCTTAAAGAAGCTGTGGTGCTCTATAATTTAATGGGTTTCAGTTCAGATTATCATTGGACTACTTTTCTTTTTCGTTGCTCACCTCCTATCTGGACTCTGGAGAGTGGAGACTGCTTGGTAACAACAGTCTTACTAGTTGTGCTATTCATTTCTCTAATCTTCTTTTAATAGCCCTAGTTGGTTCAATCAACATTGCACTTAAATCGAGGCATGAAGGTATAAAGACTGAGATATTCCAATTCAACGGAAAACATGAGGCAGGAAAGGAATGAGGGCTCAGGTCTTCATGCTTGTATGTACTAACGTTTTAAAAAATGACCCGGAAATAGAACCGTTCTAGCTATTGGTTTTCGGGCCAATGGTTTAATTGTTTGGTTCGAATGGATGGCCTGTTTTAATAAATAAATTAAAAAAAAGGTCAAAAATCATTGAACAGGTCGAGGGTCGACCACCCAGATCAACAGATTGTTGACTTTTTCAATAATTTTTGACCAAAACCTAGGTTTTAGGTAAATGAAACCGGTTGTCTAAACGATTTACAGGCCAAATGGACCAACCATCCAAGTCAACGACAATTCAAAAACCTTGATATGTACGTACTGTGGAACACTTAACTCTAGCTAAAATAGCACGAGATCAAAAACCTTGATATGTATGTACTGTAAACTCTACATTGAAAATATCTCCCTATTTATATGTTTTATTTTTATGGAAAGATATTCCCAATGCAAGATTGCAAAAGGCTGTTGGAATGGTGTGGGCATAGATTTGCAAAGCTGATCTCCTAGTAAGCTAAATGTCTATTCAATTCTAGCCCATTGCTGCCCACGAATATATTCTATTGCTTTTCATGACCATAATTAGGAGGCAGAAGGCCGGTCTAAGGAAAAGGGGTTGTGCATTTTAGCCCTCAAATTCGATTAATGACCTTTACAGTCTATTGTGGTCTATTACGCCTTATACAACTGATTGATTTGATGAAAGGGGGAGGGGTTTTTAAAAAAATGAAACAGCTCTAGGATGAGAGAGAGAGTTAAGATATTATATCAATAAATAGTTAAATATTGATAGACTTGGCAGTGTCAACTGACTGGGTTTGGGTTGGACCAGTTCGAATCAAAACCAATTTAAATGGGCCGGATGGTCCAATAAAACATTGAATTAGACCAGTCCAGACTTAATGATTCAAAGCATTTATTGAATTGGATTGGTCCTGATCCCTATATAATGGATTTATATTGAACTGGGTCAGGTTGAACTAATATCTGGTCCATTAACTTCTGATAAGAGTGAGGGTGTCAATAGACCAGGTTTGGATTAGATGCAATCTTAATTAAAATCAATTTGAACAGGTTGGGTGATCCAATAAGACATTAAATTGGATTGGATGGGTCTAATCCAAAATATTTAATGGATTGGACTGGACTGATCCATCTGTTATGAACTCATATTGGGCCAGATCGGATTGACCAATATCCTGTCCATTTACAGTCCTAGATAGATTGAAATTGACTGGATGGATACTTACTACATAATCGGTAAATCTACTGAAAACAAACAATAAAAATCTGAACCAATATATATATATATACCTAATGGGTGAAATCCATTTTTTTGGATGAGTTAAGAGGGTGGGTTGTATGATATTTTGAATTTGCCACCCCCTACATACGATATGGATTATTACATGGAAGGAATATATATATATATATATATATATATATATATATATTCTTCACATGTAGATTTGCACGGGAAATTGCTAGGACTAGAAGGATTGCTCTTCTGGTTTTGTCTACTTGAGCTCAACCAAAAGCCTTATTCCAGTGTTTATGGGCCTTCACTATTGCTCTAATTTGTTGGATTTGCATGTCGTCACCTATTTTTCAAAGGCCCAAACCCATTCTTTTAACAAATGGCGAGAGAGTAGTGGAGAACCCAGCTGGTGCAGCCCACCATACCACAGCACTAAAGAGAAAACGATTACAGATCTCCTATAAATCCATGTCCAAGGTTAAAGGCTTAGGAAGGGTTGCTATCAGGTAGGGTCCACTAGTAATATCAAAAGCTCAGTTTGGAAGGAGTATAAATATAAATATGTAGAGTGCGAAACCTAATATTTTGTATTATTTTGTATATATTTGTATTTGTATTCCTTCTAAACTGAGTCAATTCAATTTAGAAAGAATATAAATATAAATATATACAGTGCAAGTATATATAAAATAATACAAAATACAAGGTTTTGCATTCTATAAATTTATATTTGTACTTTTTTTAAACCGAACCAAAGGGAAAAAAAAGCAAACAAATTCATCAAAACGTTTGGCTTTTAATGATAAAGTATGGAAAGGCTATGGTGAAGTTTCTAGAAACATAATTACATTTAAGGTTCAAAAAAATTTCAGAAACTGATAACATTTGGTCCATAAGGCCATTAAACTTCCAATCCAATACCTTCCCTTTGAGTTTGGACTTTGGATGGACTGTATTGCCGCTTTAGCATCAGAAAATAAAAAACAGCTCCTCATCTTTTATCTAGAGCAAAAACCAAACTTTTATATATCACCATCAATTCTACACAAAAAAAGGTCCATCTACAATTTCCATTAAACCACCTACAACCATAAAACATTCCTTAATGGTATTTGGTATTTGGTAATTGTTGCTTAATTCAGAGCCTTCTCGATTTGGAAAGGGTATAGGCTCAGTTTGGAAAGAGTACAAATAGAAATTTGCAGTGTAAAATCTTGTATTTTATATTTTTTTTGTATATATTTGTATTTGTACTCTTTCCGAACTGAGCTATAAATACAAATACCTAGAGTGCAAATACATGTAAAATACAAAATTTTGTACTCTACATATTTGTATTTGTACTCCTTTTAAACTGAGCCTTAGTTTGAGAGGAATACAAACATATACAGTGCAAATACATCTTTAAAAATATAAAATGCAAGTCTTTGCACCGTAGATATGTGTATTTACACTCCTTTCAAACTTGGGAAGAGTATAAATACAAATATGTACAATACAATACTTGTATTTATTTGCATTGTAGATATTTATATTTATATTTATACCCTTTCCTAACTGAAACTAAAGAATAATTGCAAGGATCATCGTTCAAAAGAATGATAATTCTCTGCCCTTCAATGGAGCAAATTGCCCACATATATACAAATACATCAAGAATAAAAATTATCAACTTCCTAAAACTCTAACTTCCTAAAAGTCCATATGCACAAAATATTTCTAAATATCTTACAATATCTCTATTACTCCCTCTCAAGTTGGAGCATGTAGGTCACGTATGCCCAACTTGCGAAGAAGAAAATCAAACTGTCGTCGGCCAAGTGCCTTTGTCAAAATGTCTGCTAACTGATTATAAGTCCATACATGAGCAGTCTCAATAGTCCGGTCTTGCAAGGCATCACGAACAAAGTGACAATCAACCTCTATATGTTTGGTGTGCTCACGAAACACCGGATTAGCTACAATATAAATAGCGAAACGACTATCACAATGCAATTTCATAGGTCTGGGATGTTCCACCCCAAGGTCACGTAGAACACTCTTCAACCACTTCAGTTCACACGTCGTGACAGCTAGGGACCTATAATCTGCTTTTGTAGATGAACGTGAGACGGTATGTTGCTTTTTGGTTTTCCAGGAAATAGGAGACTGTCCAAACATCACAAAGTATGCAGTCAAAGAGCGTCGTGTCAAAGGACAACTAGCCCAGTCAGAGTCACAATAAGCATACAGTCTGAGATCACTGTTGGTGCTCAAAATGATACCCTGGCCCGGATTCCCTTTGAGGTGTCGGACCACCCGTAGAGCTGCATCCCAATGTTCTTGTCATGGTTGTTGCATAAATTGAGCCAATATATGCACAGAATAGCAAAGCTCTAGCCGTGTTATAGTAAGATAGATTAATCTCCCGACTAGACATCTATATTTTTCTGGGTCATCAACCAACTTCCCGTTGGCCAGTGCGAGTCGATGATTTTGTTCCATGGGCAGATGAGCCGGTTTAGCTCCTAGCAATCCTGTTTCTGAAATAATATCTAGTGCATACTTTCGTTGATAGAGATAGATGCCCTCATCTCCTTTGGCAACTTCAATGGCAAGAAAATACTTCAGCATCCCAAGGTCCTTCATGTGAAAGCACTGATCAGATACTGCTTGAATTGATGTATCATCTCTCCATTGTTTCCTCCCACAACAAGATCGTCCACATACACCAAAACACATAGTGTAGCTCCGTCCTTATGGTAGGTGAATAAAGAATAATCTGAGTATGATAGAGTAAATCCATACGTCTACAAGGTCGTGCCCAATTTGGCAACCCAGTTTCTGGGTGCCTGTTGTAATCCGTATAAAGATTTGCAAAAGTGACATACCTTTCCTGAATGTGTAGATGAGAAACCGGGCGGCAATTGCATGTACACCTCTTCTGCCAAGTCACCATGCAAAAAAGAATTATGCACATCTATCTGATGAAGCTCCCACTTTCGTGCTGCCGCTATAGCCAAAAACAATCGAATAGTCACCATCTTTGCCACTGGAGCGAAAGTCTCATTATAATCTATCCCAACCTTCTGATTGTTCCCTAAAATCACCAATCTAGCCTTGTGTCTTTCGATCATTCCATCTGAGTTATACTTGGTCTTGTACACCCATTTACACCCGACCGTTTGCTTCCCGGGGGGCAATGATTCAAGAGTGCAGGTGCCATTACGCTCAAGGGCTTCAATTTCCTCTTTCATTGCTTGTCTCCAATGTGGCTCACGAATTGCTTCTGAAAAATATGTGGGATCTTTCCCTGCAGTTATAACTGCCAAGAACTGTCTTTGTCTCAAAGAAAAATTAGTACAAGTCACATAACGTGTAATAGGATAAGACACACCTGAGGAGTGGCATGATGTGGCATGATCAGCGAGGGGGTCGTTGATGCATTGCGCCGTGTGGCATACATAGTCCTTCAGCTTCTCAGGAGGACGCCTTTCCTTACATCCTCGGCCAAGGTTTTCACCTTCACTGTTACTTTCCAAGTTCACGTCACCCTCTCTCTGTTCATTAAGAACCTCACCACTCCCCCTTGCTTTCGGAGTCAAGTGTTCTTCAGGAGTTGGTTCATCATTCAAAGTATCTGCACTATCCAGCTTATGATCATCAAAGCATTGCACATCATCATTACAAATAGATGGTTGCTCGGTCACACCGGTGCTGAGTGATTCAGAGAAGCAATCTTATAAGGAAAAATATGTTCAGAGAAATACAACATCATGAGATACAAAGAACTCATTTGTATCTAAGTCATAGAGTCTCCATCCTTTCTTGCCGAAAGGGTACCCAACAAATATGCACCTTCGATTTCGAGAACCAAACTTGTCTTTGTCACGCCTTTGATAATGAACATAACATAAACATCCAAAAACACGAATATGTTTGTAAGTTGGTTCCTTCCCAAACAACAATTCACAAGGACTCTTTCCATCAAGTAAAGGACTTGGAGTATGGTTAATCAAATATCTTGTAGTCAATACACATTCACCCAAAAAACTCATTGGTAAATTTGCCTGAAAACGCAAAGCGCGTGCAACATTCAGAATATGGTGATGCTTGCGTTCCACCCTGCCATTTTGCTGAGGTGTCTCAACACATGATGTTTGGTGAATAATGCCATGAATATCACAATAATTACTCAAGGCTACAAATTCCGACCCATTATCACTCCTTATTACCCGAACCTTACTGTCAAATTTGGTTATTACCATGATACAAAATTTCACAATGTTAGCACTAACTTCACTCTTTTCTGCCATCAAATAAATTCACATTGCCCGTGAGTAATCATCAACGATGGTCAAAAAGTATATAGCACCACATGAAGTAGGAGTACGGTATGGTCCCCAAACATCGCAATGAATCAAGGCAAAAGGTGCAGAAGCTTTATTATGGCTCAAAGGAAACACATTACAGGTTTGTTTAGCTCTTAAACAAATATCACATAACTCACTGTGTGTTTCTTGACTAGTAATTTTATTTTTAATAGTAGGAAGTAGACTAACAACTCGTTTTGAGGGGTGTCCCATTCGCCTGTGCCACAGTTCATATGAGTCCATCTTTGCCAGCCTGCATGCACCAGTCCTTGCCACACAACGCCAAAGATAGACCCCATCACGCTTCTCACCCACACCAATCACTATCCTCGAAGTGGGGTTTTGCATTACACATAGTTTGTCAGAAAACGTGACTGTACATTTTAATTCATCAATAAATTGAGACACAAATATCAAATTGCAACTCAAGTTGGGAACATATAAAACATGTTTTAAGATCAATCCTTTCCCAAGCTGCACTTCTCCTTCTTGCAACGCCATCATATTCTTTCCATCAGGAAATCCAACGGCACAAAGAGGGATTTCATGCATATTCTTCAATAGCTCCAAATTCCCGGTCATATTGTGAGAGCATCCCGAATCTATCAACCAAATTTTCTTACCCATCAATTTCTCTGAAGTGGATTCCTTGTGTGAATTGATCATCACCATTAGCGTTGCCCACTGTTCATCATTAAGTCCGGGAAAACCAGCTTTATCGCTGGTCCGAACAGCCGCAACAGTGGTATTGACGCCGCAGCTTCCTTGTGTCTGGACAGCATTGGCAGCCGTTGTACTAGACCCTCCTCGACCCCTTCCAGTTTTCGTGCCTCAACCTCCTCGTCCCCCACGACCACTAGAGTGACCTCCTTTGTTTGCAAACCACTAATCTGGGTAGCCTACAAGCTAAAAATATTCGAGCACCTCATGTCCAGTCTTTCCACAGCGAGAGCACATCTTCTCATCCTTGTTCGTAGCTTTGGTTCTATTTCCAGTTTGGATAGCAAATCCCACAGCCTCTTCTCGTTCTTCACGTGCTCGAGCCACCGTTTTGTGCCGTTCCTCTTGCACAATTATTGCATATATTCGATTCAATGAAGGTAAAAGATCTATACTTAAAATATTTGACCTAACAGTGTCATAAACTGCACCGTCAAGGCCCATGAGAAATTGATGAATTTTCTCCTTTTCCCGCTCCAACGCTAGCTCGGCTGCCGCTCCACACTTGCATCCACTACAATGGCATTGTGGGTTCTTCACATACCTAGCCAACTCCTCCCACATGGTCTTCATCTTCCCATAATATGTAGATACGGTCATGCCTTCTTGTTTGCAATTGGCCAAGTCACTCTTTAATTGGTGAATTCGCAGATCATTCCCAATAATATGTAGATACGGTCATTGTGGGTTCTTCACATACCTAGCCAACTCCTCCCACATGGTCTCCCAAAGTTCCTTTGCTATCTCCACATAGGAGATCGTAGACTGGTGTCTAGGTTCTATGGTATTGAATATCCATGCTACCAACATGGAATTCACACTATACCAATCTTCTAATTCGCTAGAATCATCACCAAGTTTCGTCACATTACCTTCAAGAAAAACCAATTTCTTCTTTGCACGGAATGCGTTCTTAATGGCTTTGGCCCATTCATCATAGTTATCGCCTTTCAAGACGATAGGTGTCACGACCAAGCCGGGGTTGTCCTGTGAACCAAGATAGTAAGGAGATTTCGAATCAGCCATAGTGTAAGTATGACTCTGATACCATAAAGAATATTGGAGCAAACTGCCCATATATATACAAATACATCAAGAATAAAAATAGCAAGAATAAAAATTAGTAAGACTAAAAATTAGCAACTTCCTAAAACTCTAACTTCCTAAAAGTCCATATGCACAAAATCTTTTTAAATATCTTACAATATCTCTATTAGAAACTAAAATACAGAAATGATTTGAGACTAGAAAATTTTTTCTTTGTTGATAAATCATGTAAAACATCTAGCTATTGGTATTTTAACTTGTAAAAAATCAAGAAAAATATCAACAAAGAAAAAATTTGTAACGCTTCTAGATATCTAAATTAGGGATGGTAATTTTTAGGTACCCGACTTCCCTTATCCAATGGGGTTGGGGACGGGGATTGTTTTGGTGAATGGGGAATATTATTATATATAATATTATTTATATTATATATATGTATATCAAAATATATTTAAAATATTATTTATATTTTAATTAATTTATTTATTTTAAAAAAATATAGTTAAAAAATTTTGTCCCTATCGGGGTCAGGAATGGAGGGCAACTTTTATCCTCAACGGAGATTGGTATCTGGTGCCATTCCAAATCCAAATGGTGGAAGATTGAAAAAAAAAACAAAAAAAGATAGAAAATAAATGCATAATAGTTAGTTAGGTTGTGTTTGGTTGCCATGCAAATTTATTTGCACTCATACAAATGCATGGGAGTGCAAATGTAAAAAATGCAAATTATTGTTTAATTTGGTTTTGGATTTTACTTTATTCTGCTTTTTATGTCTTAATTTATTTTATTTATACCACAATCAAACAAAATAATTTAAAATTTGAAACAAAAATGAGTCAGGAAACAAGCAATAGCTAAGAGAGATGTTAGTCGATCATTTCTGCTTTCTTTAGGCATTTTTGTCATAAGAAAATATGGATGGGGACATTCTTCGTAGCGGTGTGGACAGCTCTCAACTCGGCTCGGGTTGGGGTTTTGTCAAAATTTGAATGGGCTGCCCCGGCAACATATATAAAAGGGTAATGAAGCTTTTATTTGGATTTTGGACCAGGCCCGCCACCCAAATTTCCATGGCGTTGCACTTGCACCCTCTGACCCTCACAAGCCGCTTTGTATCATGTGAGTTGGATTGGAATGACTCGGTAACCCGGTTTTCTTTTAGAAAAGGTCTCAACTCTTAGTACAGCAGCGTTATTTTGATTTCTGCGATCCGATCCATGACCTTAAAGATACCAACCTTTCTTCGCGGGTAAGATTTTCAATTTCTGAAGAAATCAAACCAGAAGCCAGAAGGACTTTCAGAAGGCTTTGCATCGTTCTTCACTCATCCTTTCCTTTGGGTTGGAGGAGACCGACGATGGAGGGCCAGGCGGCAAGGCAGATCAGTGAGGGAAATAGAGAATCGCTTTCTGCAACTCCAAAAGCCATTCTTTTCTCTCTTCCCTTCCGATCTTTATACACATATCTCTTCTTTCTGTTAATCTCTCTTCATTGCGTTCTCTCCACAAACAAACACAAACCCATAAACCCAGAAAAAAAAATCAAAACCCCGTTTGAATTTGTAAGCTAGCAATTATGTCTGTAAGCCCTCCTCGTGTAAGAGTCAATGGCATCAGGAGCTACCGTCTTTACTGGTGTTACCAGTGCCAACGAACAGTCAGGGTTGCCGCTTCCATCACATCTGAGATTTTCTGTCCCCGTTGTTTCGGTCAATTCCTCCATGAGCTCGACGTGGCCAGGCCCCGGTTTGTTCTTAACCTCTCTGGTCTCGATTCCTCTCCTGAGGCCCGGTTATTGGAAGCCCTGTCTCTCATGCTTGACCCCCCAATGCGTCGGCCTGTTCATGATTTCGATGGGAGATTTCGCTTGGAACCGGAGGCTGAACTTCGGGATCGGCCCAGACGTTGGATTATAGTCCGACCCACTAACCGTCCTCGTCCGACCGGAACGATGTCCCCGCCGGAAAATCTGTTGCCCCAGGCTGCTGGCCCCAGAGATTACTTTGTCGGACCAGGGCTGAATGAACTGATTGAGGAATTGACCCAGAATGACCGACCAGGTCCGCCTCCAGCACCTGCTTCAGCCATTGATGCCATGCCGAGAGTGAAAATCACAGAGATCCATTTGAAGGGTGATTCGCATTGTCCAGTTTGTATGGAGGAGTTTAAGATTGGTGAGGAAGTTAGGGAGATGACGTGTAAGCATGTTTACCACTGCGACTGCATTGTTCCCTGGTTGCAAATTCACAATTCTTGCCCAGTTTGCCGCCATGAACTGCAGGCTTCCTTTGACAGTGATCTTCGTATTGACGATGTTGCGGATTCTCGAAGGGAGGATGTCAGTAACCGCCGCCGGTGGAGGTGGAGTCAATTGTTCTCTTTATGGCCTTTTCGATTGTCTGCTAACGGGAGGTACCGACACATTCACTCTCAGGATGACAGCATCACTGCTACTCGTAATGGTATGAATTGAATTCCAAGCCAGTCACCAGTATCATTCTCTTTCAAATTTCAAATTTTTTTTTTTCAGTTGTATGCTTTGATTTTTCAGTAGCAATCTGGTTTTCGTTTATAGTCTGAATTTCAGCTCTGGATATGCAATTGATCTTTCCAAAAGTGACACTCCTAGCATTGCTTTCTGATGCATACTTATTGAGTTTACAGTTCGTTTCTACTTACAAATTCCTTTTCTTACGAAGGAGAGTAGACCTAGTTTAATTTGCTAAAATGTGTTCTGCTTTCCCAATGCTTTATGGAATTAGGTAACTTGTTCTGTTGGTTGCTAGGCAAAACAACTGCTTTCTGATGCATACTTATTGAGTTTACAGTTCGTTTCTACTTACAAATTCCTTTTCTTACGAAGGAGAGTAGACCTAGTTTAATTTGCTAAAATGTGTTCTGCTTTCCCAATGCTTTATGGAATTAGGTAACTTGTTCTGTTGGTTGCTAGGCAAAACAACTGTGATGGATGGAACCCAAAAATAGTTATCAAGATGATCTTGTTAATTTGGCTAATAGAATTTTATAAACAGTTGGAAAACTTAAAAGTGTTTTCAGGGTGCAACGGTTGTTTTTTTCTAGAAAATAGTGAGGTAGGAAAACTTAAAAGTGTTACTTAAGATGATCTCAGAGGTAAACTGAAGCACTTGCAGCATTGTGATAAAAAGGCCATTACCCAAGTTTGGTCCTGGCTATCTGGGGTCTTGCGATTGGTAGCGTCAGTAGACTGGGTATGGTCCTAGCCTTTGGCATTTTTCACATAAAGAGGCTGCCCTGAGACTAGAATCTGCAATCTTACACTTACTAGCCTGAGATTTTACTGTTACTCCAAGTAATGATCCCTACTTGCAGCATTGTCACAGATAATTTTTAATACTGGCCTAACACCACAATTCTAAAAATGACAAATGACTTTATTAAGAAGGCTGAAAGACCCTGCAAAGGATACCTGTAAAGACTGTTGGCCCTGCAAACAATACTGTATTCTGATCTAGTGGCTAATACACTTGGCCTGTTCCTAGTACAAGACTAAAGAACTGTGGATCAACCAGGAGTGTAATCTGATAATACACTTGTTCCTGCAACTTTGCTGGTTCTTGCATATCGCACTATGCCATTCTAAGGAGGGGCTTATATATACCCATTTAGGTTTTTAAGTTAGAGAGTTCCCTCAGATTATGGAGAGCAGTTAGTAAACTTCACTTGGACCTGTTCAGCCCGCTGGATCAATGGACTAGTGTCCAACTAGGTAGGATTTTATGCGAGAATTTCTCAACTACCTAGCCAAACCTTTGACCATGCCAAGAGGGTTCTCTACTGACATGGCTAAAGCTTGTTTCCAATCGAGGGCCTCTGGCCACTAACCAACAAAGGCGACCTATAGTGATCTTGACACTCATTTTGTAATTGGTAACACTAGTGAGGGTCACTCTGTTGATGATAGGTCAATGTTCTGTATAAGTAAAAACATTCAAGATGTTGGGAAAAGACATATAAAAGTTTATTGATAGAACCTATTATCTAATGTCAGTTTGTAAGATCCTGTACATTTTCTTTACATTTTCCCTTCATGGATGACTTTATTATAGGATTTCTCTGGTAGGTGTGTGGTCTTCCTCTGTTGTTTTGTTTTAGATGAAATCTACATCTATTATGCTGTTAAGGCTGAATTCTCTGAGTTCCATCTACCTGTTTCCAGCACACTCCTGGTGGCGTTCTTGGTTTCTTCTCTAGACTTGTATATGTTGCTGCTTGCACTAAAAGCAATTTATGTCCATGTTAGGACTGAACTGTTTCTTAGACAGGTAAGTGTGACTAATTTGAGCTGGCACTTGTGAAAGATATTGATACATAACATGTGAATAATATATTGTAGTGTCATTTTCCTCATTGAATGTTTTCAGTGCTTCTTCATATCTCTTTTCTCTTGTCTAAATCTTATATGTGCAAATATCAAGATAGGTTATGGGTGTTTCCTTCTTCTTTCTGGTAATATATCTTCTTTTTCTCAATTTGTGTGTTGAATATTGTATTTTTAAAGAGTGTTCAATGCAAGGTTTACCTACTTGCATTTTTTTTTCTTTTTTCATTTCACAGGTTTTATTCTTCCACAAGGGACATATCTTTTCTTGGGTAGACTGTAGTTTGGCAGGCTACTAGCTTCACTCAAGTAGGAGTGTAAACGGATCGAATTTGAATCGGATCAGGCAAATTCCGAATTCGAATCCGATATTGGAATTCGATCCGATATTTGACGAATATTGAAAATTAATATCCGAATTCGAATCCGATTAAATATTCGAATATTCGATTCAATTCGATTAATTAATTATTTTAGATAATTAATAAATATATATGTTAAGATGTGTCGAATAGGGGTAGTTTAGTCTTCTTTTGTTTATTAAGTAACTTGCTTATGTGGCTGTGTTATTAGAGTTACTCTGCCCCACACTTAAGTAAGGGCATTTCTGTCTTTGTAAACATGATTAGAAGCTAATATAGATTAAGGGGGTCGACTGAATGGGTTAACCATCAGATTTTCGACTGACCCCTCTTCTTCTCTTCCTCTTCTTCTTCTTCTTCTTCTTCTTCTTCTTCTTCTTCTCCTCTTCCTATTCGGACTACTGTAGCAGCAGTCAAAATATGGTATCAGAGCAAGGTTCTTGATCTAAGTCAGTTGGTAAAGCACCTCAGTGTTGTTCGTGACTCTTCACTTTCGTTTCTGGTCAGTCGATGGAGAGGACTGGTTCGCCCTAGGTCAGAAACATTACAGCTTGTCTCTCTGCTGCGCATAACTCTCTTCAACAAGGAAAGTAACTTCAGCAGTGAATGGTTGATTGATATTCTCAAAGGAAGGTCGGTTCTCTCTTCTTCTAGTGTTACTTATATTTCTGGGTAGAAACCCTACAAGAAGCTGTTAGTATTGAGTAGAACCTAGAGAACTAGGTTCATTGTTGCCCTAGGTAGGGCTGTGTGTGCAGTAGCCGAATGGTGTAGGGCTGCTGTGAGTTGTTGAGTGGCTGTGTGTGCAGTAGCCGAATGGTGTAGGGCTGTTGTAAGTTGTTGAATAGCTGTGTGTGCAGTAGCCGAATGGTGTTAGGGTTGCTGTAAGTGGCTGAGTGGTGTAAGGTAGAATGCAGTGAACTTGCCGAACTCCTTGTGGTTGTGTAATGTCCTCTTAAGTGTATTAAACAAGTCTGAACTGGGTGCAACAGATTTGGCTGTGTTGTGGTGCTTGAGTGGTTGTAAGAGGGCCTCTACTTGTGATTAATGAATGGTAAACTGATTCTTATGTGGGACGTAAGTGTGTGAAGTCAGCAGTAGTGTGAATAAGAACAAGTGTGTGCTTCCACTGTGGTGTTTAGAGACTGCAATAGGTGCTGAAATATCAAACTGTGAACAACATCAATCAGCTTGTAGCTGAGAAGTAAAGTTAGAGACAACTGTGAAAGAGTACAATGGCAGCAATAGGAGATGGCTACAATGATCAGAAACCTAGTGTAGTAATTTCCTCCGACTACCTAGGGGTACAAATGACCTCAATTAAGCTAAATGGAGAGAACTATGTTCCATGGGCTAAATCAGTGGAAGTTTTTCTCAAGGCAAAGAAGAAAGTAAAGCATGTAAGAGATGAGAAGCCACCGGTTGACTCTCCAGGGTTTGATGATTGGGAACAAGAAGATGCTCAAATCATGACTTGGCTGTGGAATAGTATGGAACCCAAAATCAGTTCCAACTTCATGTTCCTTGATACGGCTAAGGATATATGGGAGCATGCTAAGAAGCTATATTCTGGACAAGACAACACAAGAGTATATCAGCTGTATCAAGAGTACTTTGATCTACAACAAGGAACCAAAACACTAGAAGAGTACTATGCCTGCATGAAGAATATTAGGAATGAACTCAATGTCTATCATCCCCTTACTTCAGATATTCAAGTTCAACAACAGCAAAAGGAGCAACTTGATGTTACAAGAATTTTAGTGGGGCTGAAGTCAAAATATGAACCAATTAGAGCTCAAATATTGGGGGGCTCTACTCTTCTATCACTTGAGGAAGTATTCTCAAGACTTCGCAGAATTTCTTTGGGCCAAACAGAGAACCCCACACAGTATGATAGATCAGCACTTGTGACAGCTAGAGGTGGTGGACATAGTACAAGAGGGGGAGGTCATTCCAGAGGGGGCTGGCAGACCGAACACCTCCCACATCTACATCTACTTCTGGGAGGGAGATGGTGAGTGTTCCACGTGATGAGTATGAACGGTTCCTTCAAACTACTTCACAGCATACCACTGCCACATATGCCCAATCAGGTATTGCTTGCATGTCATCTAAAACTCCTTCCTGGATTATTGACTCTGGAGCCTCAGATCATATGACCGGGACTCCAGGTGTGTTCTCTTCTCTTTCTGAAACCTCCACATCACAAACTGTTACACTTGCCAATGGGTCCTCATCTCCCATTTGTGGTATTGGTAATGTTGACTTGGTTTCTGTCCCCTTATCATCTGTTTTATATGTACCTAAGTTTCCATTCAATCTTATGTCTGTTAGTAAAATAACCAAAGCTCTTAACTGTTCTGTTACCTTCTTTCCTTCCACTTGTGTTTTTCAGGATCTCAAGACGAGGAAGAAGATTGGTGGGGGGCATGAAGCTGGTGGATTGTATTACCTTGACGGCGGTGGATCTTCATCAGACCTCCCTTACTCCTCTACAATGTCATTGTCGACTGGGACATCCATCTCTCAAGGTTCTCAAGATGTTGGTTCCATCATTGAGTCAGTTGTCAGTTTTACAATGTGAGTCATGTCAGTTTGGTAAACACCGTCGTGTGTCCTTCAGTCCGAGAGTTGAGAGTCGCATGTTGAGACCTTTTTCTTTGGTTCATTCAGATGTTTGGGGTCCAATCAAAATTGAGTCTTACAATGGGTACAAGTATTTTGTCTCCTTTATTGATGATTGTTCAAGAATGACATGGATTTACTTAATGAAAGAAAGAAGTGAATTATTTTCCATTTTTTCAAAAATTCCATGCTGAAATACGTACACAATTTGGTGTTCCAATCAAAGTTCTCCGTTCAGATAATGGTCGTGAATATTTTCTTACTGCATTTCAACAGTATTTAGAACAACATGGCATTATTCATCAGACATCATGTGCTTTCACCCCTCAACAAAATGGGGTGGCTGAACGGAAGAATCGTCATCTTCTTGAAATTGCTCGGTCTATGCTTCACCACATGAATGTTCCTAAACGGTTTTGGAGTGATGCTGTACTCACTGCATGTTTTCTCATTAATCGGATACCCTCTTTTATTCTTCATGGTCGGTTACCCTTCTCCATCTTGTTTCCCACTTTATCTCCGTTTCCATTAACTCCTCGTGTCTTTGGTTGTGTGTGCTTTGTTCATAATCTGAGTCCTGGAATAGACAAGCTAGATGCACGCTCAATTAAATGTGTCTTCCTTGGCTACTCTCGGACTCAAAAAGGGTACAAGTGTTATAATCCCATTGCTCGAAAGTGCTATGTCTGCCCTGATGTCACCTTTTTTGAGTCTGTTCCCTTCTTCTCCCGTCCTGAAGCACCCTTGTCCTCACCCTTACCTCATCTTCCTCTTCCTGTCAGTGATTCAGTTCCAGAGGCTGTTGTTGGAGTAGACTCATCTCCTCATCCAGTGCAGGTCACCACTGAACGACCACCGATCCGACAAGTGTATACACGTCGAACGACACCGGCCCCTCCTCCTACTTCTACCTCGTCTGCGGATCCTCTCATGGCTCCTATTGCTGAACCTTTAGATCTTGACCTACCCATTGCCTTACGGAAAGGTAAACGTAGTTCTACACTCCATCCCATTTCCAATTTTGTTTCATTATCTCGTCTTTCTACCTCACATCGCCAGTTTGTTTCACTTTTGTCTTCTATTTCCATACCTAACAATGTTCAAGAAGCTCTTAGTTCACCTGGATGGCGGCGGGCAATGGAGGAGGAACTTTCTGCTCTTCAACATACTCAAACGTGGGAACTCATTACTCTCCCACTTGGGAAGCATGCTGTAGGCTGTAAATGGGTGTATACTGTGAAATACTTGCCAGATGGTAGTGTGGAGCGTCTGAAGGCCAGACTTGTTGCTAAAGGTTACTCACAGTTGTATGGTGTGGATTATATGGAGACATTCTCTCCGGTGGCTAAAATTGGTTCCGTTCGTGTTCTAATTTCTTTGGCAGTTATGTATGATTGGCCTCTCCTTCAACTTGACATAAAGAATGCCTTCCTTCATGGTGATCTAGAGGAGGAGGTATATATGGAGCAACCACCTGGGTTTGTTGCTCAGGGGGAGGGTGGTAAGGTGTGCAAGCTGAAGAAAGCAATTTATGGGTTGAAGCAATCTCCACGTGCTTGGTTTGGGAAGTTCAGTGAAGTGGTGAAGAGTTTTGGAATGAAGCAATGCCAGGTTGATCACTCCGTGTTCAGCTATGACTCAGAAGCTGGGAAGATTTTATTAGTGGTCTATGTGGATGATATTGTCATCACTGGTAGTGATAAATTGGGGATTGGCAAACTAAAGGCATTTTTGCAAAATCATTTTCAAACAAAGGACCTTGGAACATTAAAGTATTTCTTGGGAATTGAGGTTGCCAGGTCAAAACAAGGTGTGAATCTGTGTCAAAGGAAATATGTCCTTGATCTATTGGAAGAAACAGGACTGTTAGGTGCAAAACCGGCTGAGACCCCTATGGAACCAAATGTTAAGTTGAGCAGTGATACAGGAGAAGTATTTGAAGATCCTGGAAGGTATAGACGACTAGTGGGAAAGCTGAACTATCTGACTATCACGAGACCCGACATCTCCTTTGCAGTGAGTGTGGTGAGCCAATTCATGCAGAACCCTCGTATACCTCACTGGGATGCAGTCCTTAGATTTGTGAGGTATCTGAAAGGAGCTCCAGGCCGTGGGCTATTGTATAAACCAGGAGGAAAACTTGAAGTAGTTGGGTATACAGATGCAGACTGGGCAGGCTCAGTGAGTGACAGAAGATCTACTACAGGCTATTGCACATTTCTGGGAGGAAACCTTGTGACATGGAAGAGTAAAAAGCAGACGGTTGTAGCCAAAAGCAGTGCTGAAGCCGAATATAGGGCCATGGCTCACACTACCTATGAATTAGTGTGGCTGAGGAATCTTCTACAAGAAATTGGGTTTCACATGGATAAACCTATGAAATTGTACTGTGACAACCAAGCTGCACTCCATATCTCTTCCAATCCTGTCTTTCATGAGAGAACAAAGCACATAGAGGTTGATTGCCACTTTGTGAGAGAGAAGGTTCTTGCTGGAGAGATAAATACAGAACATGTGAGCTCCAATGACCAGTGGGCAGACTTGTTTACAAAAGCTCTAAGCTCAGGGAAAGTGAACTATCTATGTAACAAGCTGGGATTATATGACATATATTCTCCAGCTTGAGGGGGAGTGTTAAGATGTGTCGAATAGGGGTAGTTTAGTCTTCTTCTGTTTATTAAGTAACTTGCTTATGTGGTTGTGTTATTAGAGTTACTCTGCCCCACACTTAAGTAAGGGCATTTCTGTCTTTGTAAACATGATTAGAAGCTAATATAGATTAAGGGGGTCGACTGAATGGGTTAACCATCAGATTTTCGACTGACCCCTCTTCTTCTCTTCCTCTTCTTCTTCTTCTTCTTCTTCTTCTTCTTCTTCTCCTCTTCCTGTTCGGACTACTGTAGCAGCAGTCGAAATAATATAAAATAAATATTTTATTGATATAAAGTATATAAATATATAAATTATTTATATAAATTAATTATTATATATAAATTATATAAAATATTTTATATATTATATAACAATTAAATAATCGGTCGAATTCAGATATTTATCAAATCGAATCAGGTCATATCCGAATTCGAATCCGATTAACTATTCGGTAAGAATAGGATATCCGAATTCGACCGATTAGATATTCGAATTATCCGAATTCGATTCGATTATGTCGAATATCGAATTCGAAATCGGATTTTTGAATACCGTTGACACCCCTACACTCAAGTTGTGAAAGTTATAGCATTTTCATTTCTTTCCACATTAAATTACACATCAATTATAACCTAACATTACTTACCAAGTCCGAGTTGTCTTGGTTCCAATGGGAACCAATACAGCACTCACACAATGCCCAAATGAAGCTCATAGACATTTTTTTTATCTGCAATAAAGAAAATTTTATTAAAACTAATTAAGAAAAAGGTTACAGCAAGAAGTTGTTAAATCTGAGCACTCTTTACATCAAAAGAATCCCTCCATCGCATTATAATTGAGCCCAATACAAGTGATTTTGATGCATTCCTTGCTTAGCTAATCCATCAGCCAATCCATTAGCGAACCTTCTTACCCATCTAAATTGAATGTTGTGAGCTATTGACAACATCTTGAACCGCCTGAAATCATTACTTTATTGCCAAATCACCCCCTTTCCTTTCTTCAGCCACCCAATTATTATTTTTGAATACCCTTCCACAATTAACCTTGTGATTCCCATTTCCCTAACATTTTGTAGCCCAGAAACAGCAGTCATTAACTCTGCCGTAACTGAATCACCTTGTCCAATTGGCCTCAAAAACAATCCACATATGTTCCCCCCATCCTGAATCACTCATCTAATTGCCGAGTCCCGGATTTCCCAAACTACTTCCATCAAAGTTTAATTTCATCCATCATCCATCTGGAGGTGACCAAACCTCATGGATTCTTTGCTTCCTAGACGATGAGCCAGCAATTGAACTCCAATTTCTGAAGAAGTCGTCTACTGTAAAATCTGAAAATAGCTACATGGTCTTCACCCAGTGTGCTACTGCTACCCTTGGATTAACAATCTCAATAATTGCCTCCTTATTCTTCTCTTTTTCCTCGAAGATTCATGTGTTCCTCTCCTCCCAAATTGTCCAAACTACCACTGCCCTTCTGCATCTCTACAATATTCTGCCTCTTCTTATTTATCAGAAAAAAAATATTCTGCCTCTTCTCTTAGTGCTCCTTAGGAAAGATTGACTAAAGAGTCTATCCAAACTAACAGGAGGGATCTGCCTAATGAAGCTCATAGACATTCAACAGTTTCTATGTTTCTTTTTAGCATCAGAATAGGAAAAGCAATCAAAAGAATTTATGATACCTTGTGTTTCAATATCAAATCAATGATCCACCAATTAAAGGCCTGCACTATGCAGTAATGCATAGATGAATGGGTCCTACATTGGATGTTGAACTATCAGCACCACACCTATTAGGCTTGTATTGTCATTGCCCTGTTGTATGAATGATCTTCAAGTGGATAAGGAAATGATGGACCCACCAATGGTCTAGGATGCCACGACTGTAATAAGAATTTGATTGAGCAAAGCAGTGCCATCTATGGCATGTATTTATATTCTTGATGGTATTTTCCCACTCATATTCCTTTCCATTTTTCATACCCCAAGGAGAGAAATGCAATCATCATCACTTCCAGGGTTCATCCAAAAACATCATGGTGTAGTCCCCTTGTAATTTACAACAGTGACTGCCCCATCCATCCTGTCAAAACTTGGTTCATTTAAAAGCATCAAGTTATCAATTAAAGCAAATATTGTCACACCAAATTCTCAATAGATTCAACTGCAGTACATCTGAGTGGAAAACCCATAGAAAAATAAGAAAAATAGAACGACCTTCAGGAATTCTATCAGGAAGATCTCCTACATTAAACAATATAAAAGCGGGGTGGTAGGCATAAAAGGTTTTCCTTGTATGCTTTTTCATCATCCCATAAAATTCTTTCAAAGATGACCTATCTAGGAGGTGATATTGAACGAATATTTTTATTAGTTAATGCCTACCAAGACTTGGAGCCATGATGGTTCATATTCATTCATTTATCATATATTTAGGACTTATTTCTTGATGTAATGCTTTCAATAAGGGATAAACATACTCAGCCTAAGTGTTTCAATGTCTGTCTGTTATCAAGTTCCCATCCTTTATATATTAGTTTTGGACTTCCTCTTCTCCTATGAACACCTGAACTATAACAGTAATGTGATATCAAATTCTTGCTTCCATATATAGTGAAGTCAAATTTAACAAAGCCTTGTCCAAACTATATGGGGTAGGCTTCTTTATTCGTTATACCAGAAGCTAAATTGTAACATTGTGGTCTTATTTTCCTGGTAAATTAATAACATTGTGGTGGAGGTCTGTCCTGAACTCTCTCTCAACTACAGGGCATTTGGATGTCATTTCTTGTATGACAGTGCACAACTTTTGATTTTATTCATCCATGAATGTTTCCTAGATGCTAATGGCTTATACTAACTACATTTTATCACCTTTAATCCTTTCAGGTTTTTGCTGGTTCTGTAGATGCTAATGGCTTTCAGTGTTTCACAACCTTCTACTTCATGGTGATGACTAGCTGAAGCAATTCTATTTAAAGCAGAAGCTGAGATCAGCATCTAAGATTTCAAACGTTTAAATAATATCCATCCATTAATTCTTTATATCCTTTAATGATCCTACATAAGTTACTGTTGTAATTAATACATTGGTGTGGAATATGTGAATAAATATTTTTCAGTTCAAGGATGTCAATCATTCTGTTAACCATATCCACTACTGTTGAATATTATTGCATTTGAAGTCGTATCTGTCTGTAGACAACTCCATTCCTTTATCCCTTTTACTATTCTGAACATACCCCTAAAATGTACATTTAAGTGGTTCAATGCATCAGACTTCACTAGGATTTGAGTTATATCAGAAACTATCCTTCACTTTTCTAACATTCTCTTAAAGTTCCCATGACTTCTATGTACCTCCAGCACCCCCTGTTAGATAATTTTGTTTTTAACATCTATACATTGTGCCAAATCAATATTAATGACCATAACTGAAGTAGTCCACATGCACTATAGTTATATCTTAATGACAAAACTAACCCTGACCAACCAGGTTATCCTATTAACTAATTTTGTATGATGAGAATGCCCTTGGTTTCTATTTCCTCTAGTTCAATTTGTGGGAATGGGTGAACCAATTGTCGGAATTTGGTTAAAAGAGATAAAGTTGGATAGAGGGTGTCATTGTAATCTTGCAAACGCTGATCATTTTCTAACAAAATGTCTGACAAGGGGGTCTCTGAAAGAGGTATCCAAAAGTCGGGGCAAGTTTAAGTGAAGGTGAATTCCAGAGAAAGTTAGGAACTTGGCATCCTTTGTTAAGTGAAGGGGAATTTCAGAGAAATTTTGGCTCAAAGAGAAACCTCTCCTCAGATAAAACCATTACCATTTTAATTCTGAAACATGCAAATTTACCTTTGTCTAAGAGTAACAACTTGTAATTTAGCCACCTCATTTTCAGATTAGTCCTGTGTGTAGGGTTTCTAATTTACATGGGGTATCTTTTGTCTTTCCATTGGAAGTAACCACTAACCAGTTTCTAACACAGGATTTATCCAAATCAACGCTCTGAATTAGTCATGGTTCATATTTTCCTTTCTTAGTTATTTGTTGTATACTAAACACTAACATCTACCTTTTCCATCTTTTTAATCTGGTTCTTGCTACAATGCGATTGCCAAATAAGATCCCCCCTATTTGCATTACTTGTTTCTAACTTTCTACATCCTTAACAAACGACATTAGTATTAAGCAACTTCTTAATAACATTGTAAGACCATCTCACCGTTTGAGGTTGTATTTTTTATCAAACCATATATCAAGCGACCAAATTACACATTTATTTTGCAAGTATGAAGGGTTGAAGAAACCAGAAAGCACACATTCACATCTCACTGAAGCAGATTTCCCCACTGTCAGAATCCGGGACATTGTTATTATAATGGGTTCCTAAGCCTCAGTTTGGAAGGAGTATGAATACAAATATGTACAGTACAAATACATACAAAATACAAGGTTTTGCACTTTACATATTTGTATTTATACTCCTTTCAAACTGAGCCTAAGGCTGCATTTGGAAACAATGCAAATGGACTTTCGCCTGTGTTTGACAACATTACATTTAACTGATTAATGCATATTTACATTGATAATAAAAAGTAAAAGTACATCAAAGTAAATTTGCATTCAAGTAGGCTTTTAATAAAAAAATGTATAATCATTATTGGAATTCATTTGAGCTTTGAAGCCCAAGTCCGCAGCCATGTCTGCAAGTTCTCCTTACCCAGCCCCAGACACTAGGCCTTTGGAAAATTCAGTGATGTAGGGAACTGCTTCCATGGGCGAGGAGCTGAACCAGAACACGGAACCATCTGTGCCTCTACAGCCTGTGTTAGGATTATGCGCTGAATTAGGACTCCGTTCAGTGTATATCTTCTTTGTATAATATATTCTTATCCTTTCCTTATCATGTATAGTTCAGATAGGAAAGATATGTTTGAGTTCCTATAAACTTAGGAGTTCTAGTTGCCATAAGCTTAGGAGATTTGATGGGTATAACCATGTATATTTTGGAATTCTCAATGAATAAGATAGAAAGAATCAACCAGAAAAGCTCTGGTTTTACATGGTATCAGAGCCATGATGATTGCTAGTTGATTGAGTCAATTGCGCTTGCTCTCAGTCTTGGTTCTTATTCGATTCTCACCACACCAACGACTGAAAGTTGTAGGAGAGTGAAGATATTGGTCATCAGAAGGAACCACTTGGGCACCAAAGGCTTGCCGTTGTCCAAGAAGGTGACGATCCCGACATTGAAGAAGGTGACGATCACCACCGTGTAGCAAACAGACAGTCCCTTGAACATCTTGCCCTTCACCGGAGGTGCCAACAGGAGTGAGAGGTCTGTGTTCCAAGACCTTTGGAGATCAGTGGCAGCATCGACGTTGTTCGGCGCCGGCAATAGACAAACTTTGCACTCCAGATTCAGTTCGGCACTCTGTTTTTCGCAGAGTTCTTCGGTCCTCTTCTCCTTCTATAAAAATTCCGTTCGACCGAAACTGAACGGTTCTTCTTGTGCAAGTAACAGAGAACTCGGATTCTCGATCAGAACGTTCTGATGTCTTCTCTGGCGAGTTAACATTCTGTGGCAGGGAGATCCGAAGATCAGTCCATTGTCTTTTGTGGCGATTCTGCCACCGATTGCGGGCTTTTAGACACAATAGTCGGCATGGCTGAAATTAGAGAAAAAGTGCAAGGCAATGCATCTCAAGGAGAATCAATTGATGCAGCTAAGACTGTGTTAAATAGACTGAGTAGTGAGTAGTGGAACATGTTACTCAACCTTTTGAACACATAGAAAGAGGAACCGAATTGTATTGTCTAGTTCACTAATAAATTCTGTGTGATATAGGACCGCACTACGAGGATGCTGATTGGAGCGGGTGAGCAGTGAGAGGGACTCTATTATTTTTGAAGCATTGCATCAACAAGAGCAATGAAGACTAAAGAAAGCAGGACATGTGATATTTGGCATCAAAGGTTAGGGCATCATTCTTATAGAATTGTTAAGTTGCTGCCTTTTATTAATACTAAGAATAATAATGATGACAATATTAAGGGTTGTGATGTATGCTTCCGAGCTAAACAATGCCGAGAAGAGTTTGTTTCTAATAATAATAAAGCATCCTATATTTTTGAGTTAATTCATTGTGATTTGTGGGGTCCTTATAGAACCACAACTTCTTGTGGAGCTCATTATTTCTTGACCATAGTAGACGACTTTTCTAGAGGTGTTTGGATTTATTTTCTGGTTGATAAGACAAAAGTGGGACGAGTTCTTTGAAATTTTTTTGCTATGGTTCAAAGGCAATTTGACAAACCTGTAAAGGTGATCCGTATTGATAATGAGACTGAGTTTGTCTGCTTGGCTAGTTATTTTGCTGAACATGGTATTATTCATCAAACCACTTGTGTCGGGACCTCTCAACAAAACGGGAGGGTTGAACGCAAGCACCGCCACATACTCGATGTTGCCCGAGCCTTGCGCTTTCAAGCTAGCTTGCCTATTGATTTTTGGGGGGAATGTGTCTTGACCGCATGTTATTTGATTAATCGGACACCGTCCATTCTGTTGAAGGGAAAGACTCCCTATGAAGTGTTATTTGGGCGACCTCCTTCTTATGAAAATGTGTGACTTTTTTGTTGCTTAGCATATGTGCACAATCATGGACATGGAGGGGATAAATTTGTCAGTCGAAGCAGATGGTGTGTTTTTGTTGGGTATCCTTTTGGAAAGAAATGATGAAGCTTGTATGATTTAGAGTCCAACATGTTCTTTGCATCAAGAGATGTCACTTTTTTAGAGCATGGATTCTCGTATGCATACAAGGAGGATGCACAGCCAAACAAAGCACAAGGCCAATTTAATTATGGAATAGGTGGGACAGATGAGGTGCCATCCACTTATTTACCTAGACAAGCAAATGGCAAGATGGAGATTGACTAGCGAGGTGAACTCGCTGAAGAAGGAACCTGTGTAGACCCGAATGCAAATGCTAGTGAACCCATGCATTATTGTGACGCCACCACAGAAAATGCAAGCGAAGACAGTCCTGACATAAGGGGGGGGGGTGACGATATTGAGCAACAACATTCTGAGTTTCATTTGGGGCGTGGGCATCGACAGAAACAACAGTCCACAAGGTTGAGAGATTATGTGCTTCACACCACACATCGATTGAGTCCCTCTCCGCGTCTCTTTGCAAGCTCACTCGGCCAATTACATTTTGCAGGTAGTCCTTATCCCATAGATAACTATGTGAACTGTAACAATTTCTCTTCTCAACATCGTGCTTTCTTGGCAGCTATTACTGCAGGAGTTGAACCTACTTCTTTTGCTAAGGCCATAAAGGATGAAAAATGGAGGGATGCGATGTAGAAAGAAATACATGCACTTGAAAATAATCAAACATGGACTGTGGAGCCTTTGCCATCAGGAAAACGAGACATAGGATGCAAATGGGTGTATCGAATCAAGTATAATGCTGATGGAACAGTGGAAAGATACGAAGCCCGTCTCGTGATTTTCGGGAACAAGTAGGTTGAGGGAAATGATTATAATGAAAATTTTGCCCCAGTTGAAAAAATGGTTATTGTCCATACCTTCCTTGCAGTCGCAACAACTAGAAATTGGACGTACATAACGCATTCTTGCATGGTGACCTTCATGAGGAAGTCTACATGCAAATGCCTCCTGGTTTTCAGTCAGATAAACCAGGTATGGTGTGTCGGTTGCGAAAATCTTTGTATGGACTGAAACAAGCGCCGAGATGTTGGTTTGCTAAATTAGCTGCAACCTTGAAGACATATGGATTTCAGCAATCATGTTCATATTACTCCCTCTTCACCTTTCGTAGAGACAGGGTGCATGTGCTTGTCCTCGTGTATGTGGACGACATTGTCGTGTCAGGTAATGATCGTATGGCAATTCAAGTCTTCAAAAATATTTGAGTGACTGCTTTCATATGAAAGACTTGGGACCATTAAAGTATTTTTTAGGCATTGAAGTTGCTCGAAACTCAACAGGAATTTTTCTGTCTCAATGGAAGTATGCTTTGGATATGGATATTATCTCTGAAGTTGGATTACTTGGTGCAAAACCTGCTCCTTTTCCTCTGGAGTAGAATCACAATCTCGCCTTGACAGGTGGGCCTCTCTTATCTGATCCTGAGCGATACAGGCGCTTGGTGGGCAGGCTTATTTATCTCTCAACAACTCGTCCAGAGTTGTCTTATTGTGTGCATGTTCTATCACAATTTATGCAGCAACCACAAGAAAGACATTGGGAGGCTGCATTGCGGGTGATGCGCTACTTGAAAGGAAATCCTGGTAAAGGAATTCTCTTGTGTTCAGACTGTGACTTACAGTTACATGCATGGTGTGATTCAGACTGGGCAAGCTATCCTTTGTCCCGATGTTCTTTGTCTGGATGGTTTATTCTGTTTGGGAAGTCGCCTATTTCCTGGAAAACTAAGAAACAATACACTATGGCTCATTCTTCAGCGGAAGCAGAGTATCGTTCTATGGCCACTGCCACATGTGAATTAAAATGGCTAAAAGGATTGTTATTGGCTCTTGGCGTTACGCATTCAACCCAATGCGATTATATTGTGATGGTCAGGTAGTCTTGCATATTGCAGCAAACCTAGTGTTTCATGAGCATATGAAACATATTAAAGTTGATTGCCATTTTGTGCGTGATGAGATTCAAAATGGTTGCATTCGTCCTGCTTATGTGTCAACTACCGTTCAGCAGACTGACATTTTTACAAAGGCATTGGGTCGCAGAGAATTTGAGTACTTTATCCACAAGTTGGGCATTCACAATCTGCATGCTCCAACTTGCTGGGGGGGGGGGGGGGGTGTTAGGATTATGCGCTGAATTAGGACTCCGTTCAATGTATATCTTCTTATCATTTCCTTATCATGTATAGTTCAGATAGGAAAGATATGTTTGAGTCCCTATAAACTTAGGAGTTCTAGTTGCCATAAACTTAGGAGATTCGATGGATATAACCATGTATATAATCATGTACATTTTGGAATTCTCAATGAATAAGATAGAAAGAATCAACTAGAAAAGCTCTGGTTTTACAGCCTGCCTGGTTTGTAAATGATTCCTCCTCCGACGATGAGCAGTATAAGATCTTACCACCACCACCTCCACCAAATTTGGTGCTGAGTGGGTCGTGGCAAAATGATTCCTCGGACAGTGATGAGCAGTATGAGATCTTACCACCATCACCTCCTTCTCCATATTTGGTGCTGAGTGGATCATCGCGGGCCCTGGACTTCCCAGTCATACACTGTCCACTCCAAGGATCCGCTTCAGCAGTTGATGTCTTGGCAAGAGTCAAGATCACAAGGATCCACACTGTCCAGTTTGCAGGGATCCATTTGAGGTTGATGAGGAAGTGAGGGCAACACCCTGCATCCACATCTTCCATTCTGACTGCATTACTCCCTGGTTCCGAGTTCATACTACTTGCCCAGTTTGCCGTTACAAGCCGCAATCTCCCTACTGCTAATGCTGTTTGGGGAGGGATAGATGTACGATAGCCTTACCCCTTGCGGATACATAGAGAGACTGTTTCAAACATCTGAACTTTTGAACTGTAAGAAGGATTAGCTTTCTTATTTATGAAATTATCCTTTATCAGAAAACTTATTAGTGTTGTCAGATGGGGTAGCTCATTGGATTTGGAGGTGATTATTGGAGACCCACTCTATGTTAGTATCAATCATCTTTCTCTCTTTTTTCGGTTAGGCTCAGTATCAAGATCTCCCAAGTTGTCATTAAGACATTAACGGATCACTTCATTAAAATCCATGTCTCCAAACTCATCTATGAGGTGCCATCAATACTCTTGGCTGATAAAAGCACAATTGCGGGATAGGATTTACATAGAGTTGAGTTAAATCGAATCATGACTCAATATTCAAAGTATGATATTGGGTATTGAATCCGACAACTCAGATACGAATATAGATACAAATATGATTTGGAAAAAATGGATATAAATTAAAGATGTGGAGATGTTTTGGATACAGTAATACTGCATGTAAAATTTATAAATATATCACTAAATGTCAAAATAGTCACAAATAATACATAAATTCAAATGGCCAGCCCTCTCCTTTCCCTACCCAACCCACCCATTAAGCCATCTAGCACGACCCAATTCGTGTTATATCGGGAAACTTCCTAAAAAAGAGGCTACCTAGATGTCCAATAAGCTTTTAAAATCGTTTCCTTATTCCATATTTCCAAATCCTATGTTTCCTATTTTTACTTTTTGTTTCATTGGTTGGTTAAAATTAACATGATTTAATTGTAATTAAATCTCATTGATAAATATTAAATGATAACTGGGGGCGACAATTAATTAATAAATGTCAATGTAATTATTGACAACATTAAGTGGTCAATGTAATTAAATAACGTTATAATTAATTTATGCTAGGGTAAAATAAGTTAATTTACGAGTTCAAATCAGCCCCTCACAAAAGACATCCCGTCCGTGTATTGAGAATATCTCCTGAAGATGACATCATCATTTCTGGGATTATCATTTAGAAATGTTTCCAAAGAGATATGTTGTGGAACGTTGTGGGGAGCAATTTTGTGGGAGGCTGATTTAGACCATATTAGTAAAGGGTAAATTTCTTAAACTACCCTTTAGTTTAATTAATTGACTAAGTGTATCCTTATTATTTGAAAATTGACTAGCGCTATCCCTATTGTTTCTGACAATTGATTAACTCTACCCTTAGTGTTAGCATTTGTTAACTTTTCCTTACATGTGATATCATGTGACTAATATATTTATCAAAAATATCAAAAATACCCTTCCCACCTCCATTCCTAAAAAACCCTTTGACCTCTACAACTGCAAGTGCTGCAGGAGAGGCAGCTTCTGCACTGTCAACAACAAACATCCTTGTCTTCTCTGCCTTTCATGCTTGGCCGCTTTACCCCTTGTCTGTCATCTCCACCATAATATCTTCCAAAGGATCCATCACTTTGCAGGTTGGACAACCTTCGGTCTCCTCTAGACCTTTGTCATCCTTACCTTCTCCTACGAACTAGAATCTAAAATCTACAACCTACATGTCGCTAAATTGGTAAAAAAACAAGAATTCTGTTTCACATTAGCCATCACGCTTCTATTTTTCATTCCATGGGTTACTGTGAGATGAGTTCCAGTCAAGGTCTCGGCTCCTTCATGCCTTGATTATCAAGTTCCAGGATAAAATTTACGGGTGACTAAAGCCTGCTCCTTCTATAGAAGCCGATTAACGTGAAGGCTATAGTCTGATCCCAAACCAGTTGCCTGATGCAGAACTCGTAGTATGGGTGTGCTTTAGAAGAAGCGCTTGAAGGGGTCTCTAATTGAGGAGATGGCTGAAGGGGATGTGGTGTTGGCAGAAAAGACTGATGGAAATGGTGCCAACGAAGGTGATGATGATACCGAAGAGCCAATCCATAAGCTCCTAGAACCTTTCTCCAAAGATGAACTCATCAATCTCCTCTGGGAAGTTGCTGGTAAGTATTCTGTGCATTCACAAGGTCTTTGATGTGGACCAATGTAGTGGGATATGAGAGAAGAGCGACAAAGAAGAGCGGCAGTTGCGGTGGTTCCGAAGAGAACGAGAAGGGCACCGACCTCTGCAGTTCCATAGAAGAGCGCCGATTTCGGAGAAGAGTGGTGGTTCCAGTGGTTCTGAGAGATCTACAGTTTTGGCCATAACTGCTGGAGGAGTCTTATTGTTGTCCGATCTACAGTTATGGCAGTTCAGGTGAAAAGAATGAGAGGGAGAGATCTGAGTAATCTATAGTGGAGGGTAAAATAGTCTTTTTCATATTTACGTTGATGCATGTTAATGATTAATAAAGATTAGTCAATTGTCAGAAACAATAAGGGTAGCATTAATCAATTTTCAAAGAGTAATGGTAAATTTAATCAATTAGTCGTTGTCTCTCCACTGTTGGTATCTCTATCCTTTACAATGGATTTCCTTGTCCCTCATTCAACCCTTCTAGGGGTCTGAGACAACGATGCCCGTTGTCACCTTATCTTTTTCATCATGGGGAATGGGGATGAATGTGTTGTTCCGACTGTTTCTATCTTCTATGGAGAATAATTCGATCTCTTTCGGGGGTAACACTTGGAGGAGGTGGCTGTAGGATTAACTATTTGATGTATGTTGATGATATCCTTATTTTTGTAAGTTCTCACCACAGGAGACCCAACAGGTGTATAATTGATTGAAACAATTTGGAAGTTGGTCAGGTCAAGAAGTAAACTTGGATACGTCACACCTATGTTCTTTAGCAAGAATACCCATAGAAGGATATAAAAACTACTACTCAGGGTCAGGGACATGGGGGGTCAAGTCAATGCCAAAAGATGAAATGTATCTAGGGTATCCTATTATTGGGTGCAAAGGTTGTGTAGAAGAGGGAAAAATGATTATAGAGAAGGTGAAATCAAGGTTATAAGGGTGGGAGTGTCACTCCCTTTCCATGCGAGGACTGTTTTACTTGGGAGCACAGGTGTGTGATGAAATTAATAGCTCAGGAAGGGAACAAGAAGAGGGACTAGAAAGAGAAGGAAAAGATACATCAATTGAATGGGCAAAATTCAATTCGCAAACCAATCAACTACACGATTACCTTTCGATAGGTGTGACAGTACATGACCTTGACCTTGGCATCAATCCTCTTGCATCCAATCAAGTACACTTTGGATGATAGGAAATGGTTGGAGCGTTAATGCCATTATTGATTCATGGATACCCGGTGTCAACCACAACACACATTACAGAAGAAGGAAGGAAACGAACAAAATTCTCATTTGAAAGTGGGAGAATGAGGAGGGTGATGATTTTCTCTTTCGATCAAATTAGACTAGATGTGAAGCCATTCATTAGATTCGGATCCTATCCTATGAAAATAGCTTAGAAGACTTGCAAGGATCCACATGTTTGTTTGGCGGTGCATCCATATATAATATGCTCCCTACAAGGGAGGCCATTGCCAAAAGATCCAGAAAGGTAGAAAGTATCTGTCCTGTTACTGTCCTTTTTGCAATAACAACCCAACATCACTGGATCATATTTTTCTAGAATGTGAAGTGGCAACAACTGTATGGTATGGTTTGGGAGTGATCTTGGATTTAAAGTTACTGGTTGTGCTTTGATTCAATGGTTAATTTAGTGTTTTGGCTGACTTAGAAGACATGTTTAATGAATCGAATGTTTCAATTTTCTCAAAGTGTGCCATAGTTTTAATGGCACATTTGGAAAGATCGGTGTAAGACAACACTTACTTGAAGGAGTTTAGCAAATGCGCACTTTATCATTATCTCGGCTCAAAATCAAATAGAGGAAATACAAGTTTTGGTTGGAGGAAGTTGCTTTTGGTATACTTTGTCATCAAGAGGTTTTTCATTGTCGGAGGAGCTACGATCTGCTTCTCAGGATTTTTGGAGAAACACTTGTTCCCATTCTCATTTATAAAGCTTGATTTTACTTTTACTTTCCCTTTATACTTGTTCCCATCCTCATATATATATATATATTTTTTTTTCGATATGTAACCTATCATTAAATGGGCCGTACATTATCGGTCAAAGTTTTTCCAATGCAAAAAAATGAGAATGCCAATTGTATATTGATTTTACTTTCAATTTTTATCCTCAACAATTTTTTGTTTTCCATGGCTCTACTGTTTGGGCACCTCGGCAATGAGCCACCTCGGTACACGAGTACCAAGGTGATACGTAGTCAATTTCAGAAGCTTTTCAAACGAATTCTAAATCTTCTAGGATCATGCCGCATAACAGTAAGTCTTATCCTCTCCCCGCCCGAATTGGACGATGACGATAGACTTCATTGACTAGTACGTTACTCTCCTTCTAAAGTGGAAACGAACCTCATCTATGCGAGCCGGGGATCCCGGAGCCGCTTCCTAAGGACCACGACAATTCAACTATATAAGGACATCAACCCCCTAAAACCCAGGTATGCGCGATTTAATGCATTCTAGCTCTCCTTATTCTCAAACCTTCAGCTCGCATATACTATTACTGACTTAAGCATCGGAGCGACCTCGCCGGATTAGCCACCCTGAGTTCTCTGATACTTCCCTTTCTTTACAGTGTGAGCGACCTACTTGGTGGCAGGCGTCCAAACTACCCTACAGTTAGGAGCATCCAAATCACGCACTATCAAGTACCATTTGAATTTGTTTTCTTGAATTTTTCCACAACATTAATTAGAGCTTGTTTGAATTTTTTTTTGAGATATGGATGATAACGATATCAGTAAACTTAATAAGAATGATTCAATTATTTATTATAGCTATATTATGGTTGTCTAGAAAGGGGATCCACATTCAATGAACCATAACAAATATTTCTTCTCCAAAGAAGGAATCATAAAATAATATGAAAGTTTAATATTTGATCATTTGATATATTGGCTTCATGTAGAGTGAGTGAAACAACAATTCATTGGAAATAGTAAAATAGGTTGAGCTATCTTAATTAATCACCTCGATTTGGTCAAATCCAATAACCATTCTGTTGACAACCTCTATATGAGTACATCAGCTATAAATATGATTTCTACAAAGCTATTCTTACTTGATAACTAATTTAGGAGGGTATAAGAATTATGAAAAGTAACAAATGTGAACCCATGTCCAAAATATCTTTTCATCAGACTGCCGTTCGACCAGCCAAATTGTAGCTTGCCGTACATGAATTAAAGCTGTTAGAATCCACAATAGGTTTAGGTTTGATCTACAATGGTACTTCTGTGAGAAAAGAATGGTCCTTGTTTTAAGTTTTCATGGTTACATTTGGTTCATCAGTATTTTTACTATTATCATCACATATAATATAAGCAAGTTAATTCTGATGTAAGCTTACTCAGTAAGTTATTTTATAGATGCAAATCAAAAATACTTTTTTTTTGCTTTTCTACGGGTGATTAGTTGATATCAGTAGAAAAAATTATTTGTCTCTAGCTAATGAAACGCCCCAGGGGATTTCCATTTAAATAAAATGAAATAAGTTCACTATTAGGAGGCGTTTTATGACATAAATGTTTTTATTTTCATTTGTTTTTTCTAGTTGCCACATCAGAAAAAAAAAAGCAAAAACATCCTATTGAATTCTGTTTTTGTTTATAAAGGAAAAAAAGTTGGTTTTATTCCAAAAAACAATATATGTTTTTTGAAACCAACAATATATTGGTTTTTAAAATAAAAAACAATTTTCTAATATAAAAATTGTATAATTTATGGATCATTGTGTTGAATAGTGAGAGCAAAATATGTATTTGAAATTGGATTCAAGAATTTGGTTTCAGTTTTGAAAAAAAAACGCACAAATAAACCAAGAAAGTTTGAATTAAAAAAATTCATAATTATTTAAATATTATAATTAAATTATGTAATAACTATAAACTTAAATAATATTTTTATAGGTAATTCAAATAAATAACTAAATATATTTTAAAAATTAACAAACAAATAAAACAAGAAAGTTTGAATTAAAAAAATTGAGAATTATAAAATTATGTACTAACTTTAATATATTTATTAAACACAAAAATAATATTTTTATGGACTATTCAATTTAATAATTAAATAATATTTTAAAAACTTAAATGAAAAAATTATATAAACGTTACTCACATAATAAAAATTATAAAAAAAAATATTATTCAAATATTTCAATAACTAAATACTTAAAATAAAAAATATTAAAAATAGATAAATAATTATATAACATAATATTTAATATAATGTAAAAACTTTAAAATAAATAAAAATTAAAGAAAAATTTTAAAAATTTTAAACATTATTTAAATATCTAAATATTTTAAATGACTAAATATTCAACATAACTAAATTTTAAATATTTAAAGGAACAAAATTATGTAATAAATTTAAAAAAAATCTTACAACTATAAAAGTGATGATAATAGATTTCATAATATTCGAACTAATAATTTAACGAAATTATATAATAATAATTTTATAGATCATTAAATTCAATAAATAATTAATGTTTTAAAAGCATAAATAATGACATTATTTGAATAACTAAATAATATTGTAAATAACTAGTTTTTAAATATGTTAAATATAAAAAATCATAACTAAATCATATTTTTTATTAATTAAAAATAAATTAAATTAGGAGATTATGTAATAAATTTAAAACAATAATGTATTAATAATTTTGAAATATTTATCTATATTTATTATATATTTGTATATACTAAAACCAATACATAGTGCATTTTTAGTAATTATTTTTTGTATTTGTGATAAATATATTTTTAACAATTATGTATAAATCTATTTTTTTCTTGTTATTTAATAAAAAAGTTTTCAATAATTATTGGAGATTAAAATATTATTATTTAAAATTTAAATTTAATTTATCATACATATTAGATTTTTTATATTTTTGTTACAATTTATTGATTAATATTTGTTAGAGATTAAACTATTTTTGGATATTAAACTATTTATGGACTAATTTAATATATTTTTAGTATTTATTGTATTTTTATAATTATTGTATTCATTGTATATATATTAATTATTTGCTACATTTTCAATATAAATTTATTTTCAATAATTATGTATTTTTGCTATAAATTCTCAATAATTATTGGAGATTAAACTATTGCTATTTATTAGAGACTAGACTATTAATTTAGCTAAAATTAGGAGTGTCCATGGGTCATTTCGGATCAGTTGAAGGTCTTTAAACATCAGGCCCAACTATTTTTCAGGTCGGGCTCGGGCTTTCCCAAATAAGCTTGACGTAGGGCCCGTTTGGTATGTCTTTTGGAGAAGATCTTCTTGTAGCTCTGAGAGTCAAAAGACGCATTGAGCTTTTGACATAAGATCTGGGCAGGCCGAAGACAGCTTGACAGACGCGCGCCTTTCCGTGTGTCTACCTGCGTCTTTCCACGCGAGATTAAAACGCAAAAGACATGGGAAGCTTCCTGAAATGGGCTTTTCACGTCTTTTCAGCACACCATCTTTCGGCGGCTAGATCTTCCATGAGCTAAATGGGAATAGACCGAAAATCAGTCTTTCCGACTTGTAAACAACCAAAAGACCATGGGGAAAGATGCGCCAAATGGGCCCACGATAATTTTGTATATAGTAAAAAATATAATATATGTTAATGGCACATAAAATATAATTATATAATAATAAAATTAATAGTGAAAAAGGTATTATGTATTATAATATATAGAATATTAAAAAATATATAATATATTATTAATACTGTATAACTAATATACTATAAAATATTTGTCTAGATCGAGCTTCAGGCTTGGGATCAGGCCTAGTCATTTTCTGTTTATAAAGAGGAAAATCCTGGCTTGGGCTTACCCGTGTATCAATTTGGTCAATTGACTCAAAAAATTTAAACTTAAAAGTTAATTTTAAATTTAAAAAATTATAGCAGTATTATTGAAAAGCAAATAAATAATTTAAATTTATAATACAAAATATTTTAGACTAAGAATATATGAGAATTTTCAATTTTTCCACTTTCCATATTAAAAGCTATATATATATATATATATATATATATATAGTTTGGTCAGTTCAATTTTTGTCTATTTACAAATGGCCAAATTGAAACTAATCCGACATAGTCGGGGTTGGGAAATTGTTGAACCAAAGCTAACCAAAAAATACTAGAACCAACTCAAGTCAAGTTAGGTCGGGTTGGTTGGTTTCATCAGTTTGATGAACCGTCCTAGCTAAATTAATTATTTTTATTTTTGTATTACAAAAAAAATTTTAAGTACTATATAAAATATAAATAATTATTAATTATTTCAAAAAATTTAAAATATAAAATAATTGTATACTCTTATGTATTTGTATTATTTAGCTTTCACTTAACAAAGCCCGTACATCGCACGAGTCCCTGATAATATATATATATATATATATATATATATTATATGTGTATTGGTACATATAAACGTGTATTCTATCAATAACAATTGTGTAATTATGTTCTACATATATGTATTATTTTATATTTTCCAATTGAGTTTTAAATTTTTTTATTTATGAAATAGTATCATAAATTGCATTTTAAGCCTAAAAAGGGATTTTTGGCAAAAATACCAAGGCAAAACGCCTACAAAAACGGATGAATCTGTACTCAAAAAAAAAAAAAAATCACCTACATCACCTACTTGTAATTATGCAACCCATCAAATAAATAAACAGTCTAACCCCGAATGGTTTTTAATCAAATCAACGATTTTTGACCTCCCTTCCGATCCCAAAATCTTGATGAGGTGATGGATCGAGCAATTCAACAGACGGAGTCAACAATTGCGGGTTGAAAACAATTGCTTTTGAACTTCCTCCAGCCGAGAGCATGTCAATCCAGGGGCAGATTCAGTGCACCCCTAGTCTACTAGTAGCTCCACCTAGGGGTGGACTGAACGGTAAAAACCCTTTTTATATTTATTCCTATTGATGGCATGTCAATGGGAAAATCTCCTAAACTTGTACATAGGCGTTTGCGGGGCCCATATTTGGATTCATTCATAACAAAACACTTCAGATCCGTACAATTGATGACTGTAATATTCTCTGATTGCTGGCATGTATTATTTAAGCATCATCCTTCAAAACAGTTTCAACACATCATTATTGAATTTAAGACGGAAAGCGGCAGAACATCAACACGGTTTGCTCGAAGCAGAGGATCAGCAGGTTGAATCGAATCAAAGCTAAGCTGCAGCGGTGCCGGTGCGGGAATTCATTATTATAGATAATTACCCTATCATCCTCGTTTCCATTACATAGAACTCTGGCGCTTTAGTTTGAGTTAAATTCTTGTTGTTCTTCGGTTGTTGATAAGGAAAAAAAAAAAAAAAGAAGAAGAAAAGGAAGCAATTTATTGAAATTAGATGAGATAGGAATTCCTCATGGAAGAGAACAACACATGGGTTGCAAGATACTAATCACCACAAGACAGAAGGATATATGCGATGCTATGGGCAGTATGGAGGACCGATCAACCCAAATCTTTAACCTTCGTGTCTTGACAGAAGAAGAAAGTTGGGATTTGTTTAAACGGAGCGCAGGTTCGTATGTGGAGTCTCCAATATTTAAAGATGTGGCATATAAAGTTGCTAAAGAGTGTGGAGGTCTACCTCTAGCATTGATCATAGTGGGAAGAGCACTGAAAGGTAAACAGGACATAAAAATATGGGAAGAGGCAGCTAATGAATTGAACAAGTCTAGACCTATCCATGTGAGAGATGTTCAGAAGAAGGTGTTGGGATGTCTAGAGTGGAGTTATAATCACCTACCCAACGAGGAAACGAAGCAGTTATTCTTGTTGTGTTGTTTGTTCCCTGAAGATCATAATATCAGTGTAAGAAATGTTGGTGGAGTATGGAGTAGGTGAGGGAGTATTTTCAGATGTGGACGACACATTGGAAGAAGCAAGGCGCAGAGTACACTTAAAAGATCGTTGCCTATTGCTAGCTGCAAAGGAAAGCTATTTTTCATTCAAGAAAGAATACATGGTGGACATGTTAGAATGCATGATGTGGTTCGTGATATGGGCATTGATATTACATCATCGTCTGGGTTAAAAGTCCATCCTAGCTAATAAAATAGATAACGATGACTTAATTAGTTCTATCAAATGACCATCGCCAACCATTTCCCCTTATTCTATTTAAAAGGGAAAGCTTGCCTTAATATGTTAAAGGAGCCAAAAGCAACTTGTTAAGCTTTTTATTCATCAGTCCTCTCACAAGATTGTGTTCATACTGTTCTCACAGTCATTTATAATCACACATTGAGAATATTTCTTCAAAACATATAGATACCGAGATATTTTCAATACACAGATGCAAGTGGCTGTGAGTGAGGACGATGTAAGAACAGTTATACGAAGACAGAATCCAATCTCTTTAAGTTTAGACCCATACCAGATCTTCACTTCAGCCGATCGAGATGGCCTGTACTTGCTTCTTTGTACTAAGGTATACACTAGCCAATGAAATTTACCAAAATCACGGGGTATGGTTTCGATGGTTAAAAGCTCAAATGCATTCAATTGGGGGATTTAATTAGCTATCTATGTTGGACAGCCCGAGGTGTCAACAGTGTTGGAAAGCCCTGTTCACAGCCTAGCCTGTCAAATGTGAGTAGTTCCTGATATGATTCTGTTAATGTGGCTGTTGTTTTGAGAAACAAAATATGACATAAACAACAGGTTTTGATAATTCTTATGCTCATGCTTGCAGTTCTTGAAAATTCTAGAATTATTATATCAATCGATACGACCTCTCAGAAAGTATGTGCACTGGAGATGCAATCCAATCCATCAAGAGAGCATAGGAGATGGGGTTATATGAGAACAACAGGTAAGGAAGAACTAAGAACACTGAACTTGTGTATAAGAGAGCTAGAACGAGGGTGGAGAATGGATGAGGAGTTCAGGACGATAACTCGGCACCGGCAGGTGATGAGAATGGCTTAATGAGATGGAGGAGAAGCATAACACAAAAAATGGCAAGCCGAGTTGGAGAATCAGCTTATTACTTCAGACTTGTTTCCAGATGGATGCACAACTGAACACATCCGGCATGTGAGTCTCTCCTTTTAGTTTCTGAGGTTTAATTGGAGAGACCACATAACATGCCTGTAGAAATAATAACTAATTAATGCTTATATTTTGATTGCATTTTATTTTCCAGTTTATAATTCGTTATTTGTTTTGTTTTAAAATTTTAATTCAAGCTTGTGTTTAAATTTTTTAACACAACAAATTAAGTGGCTTACACACTGAATACCTACCTAGTCACTCATTTTCCTTACCAAACTAAAATAAAATGTTGAATTACTTTTCACCTCTCATATGGTTTTCCCTTGATACAATATATTCATTTTGTTTTTATGAAATATTTTTTGATAAGCTGTCATCTTTGTACTTACATCCATCCAGTTTCTGCAGGTCTTTAAATTATTGAAACCATCTCTATGACTCTACGTTCTTTCACAAAGAAAGAATTGGAGTCACCATCGCCATTGTTCTACCGTTATTATGTCTTTGAAGATGAAAATGTATTTAGCAACCGATTAGAGCAACTGCTAAAAGGCTGGCAAGCAGACCCTGAACTTATGAATATATTATCATCAGATCACGATCATGATGACAACTTGAAGAAGAAGAAGAAGAAGTAGAAGATGATAGCAAAACCGCTGGCGAGCTGAAGTGAAGCACCAATTGTTTGATATTTCTTTAAAGAGGTAGGCCACTTTTCTTGTTTATTTATTACTTGATTTTTTACCAAAGGCATGGTGGTGGGATATGCCTATGAACAATACAGTGAAGTACCAATTATTTGAGATCGGCTTCGGTCAGTGCAACGTCCATTCTAACAGCTTTTACAACCTTACATTGGCAATATCTTCGTGCTAGCAAGGATTTGTATTGACGAAGGCTAACTCACCTTATTAGAAAACGTTCTTAAGTTTTTCTTAATCTCTTTTGGCTCTCTCTAATAAAGAAGGGGTGTAAATTAGATGAAATGGGTTAGGTTAAGAGCCAACCTAAATATAAACCTTAGCTTAGACCCATACTAACATTAAACCCAAATTTTCTCACCTTAAACCTTAACTTACACATGTAGTGAACCAATCTTCTTCTTATATAAAAGTCTAAAGAAGCCATTACTCCTTTTAATGGTTTATCAGATTTTTCTCTCTTTTTTATTATATATTAATGAAGATTTGATTTATGAATTGTTTAAGGTCAATGATAAAGTGCACTAAGGAAACACTTAATGCAAGCCTTGCATCCTCATTGGCATCGTACAATGTTCGAGGAATTTGATGCAGTGATGTGCAATGGTGGTAAGTTGCAAGTGTCTTTACATGGTGAAACAACAAGCTGATACTTCTGTGGAGCGCTATAAAGTGAGATTAGTGGCCTGAGGTTTCTCTTAACAGCCCAGTGTGTTGATTTATTTGACACATTCATTCCCATGATTCATCAGACTATACGATGTGTGCTTTCACTTTCCATTCACTTTGGATGGTGTATGTGGCAGCTTGACATAAATAATGTATTCCCCCATGGGCCCTTGCACGAGGAAGTCTACATGTTGCAACCACAAGTCATTGTATGACTTAAAACAGGCTCCCGGAGTGTAGTTTTAGTGCTTAGCCACCCATCTCCTCTTACTTGGCCTCCTCAAAGGGTCAAATTCTGACCCATCTCTATTCATCTACAGATGGGTCTCAAAGATCATGTTTTTATTCATATATGTTGACGATATACTTCTCATGGGTAATGATCCTCAAACAGTGGGCTCCCTTATTCAGCAACTACACTTTGAATTCGCCTTGAAAGCTTGAGTGAATGATGTTTTTTCCTTGGCATGGAACTTAGTTGTACCACAAATGGCTTCTATTTGTCACAGCAAAAATATATAATGGAACTCCTCAAATGTACTGATCTACTTGGATCTGAACCAATTACCACTCCTCAGTTCAATTGTCCAGATATGATGGAGAAACCTTACAAGATCCTAGTGAATATCTTCGCCTAGTGGAAGCACAACAGTTTATCACCTTGACCTTTCTTGACTTGTCCTTTACTATGAACAAGGTCGCTCAGTACCTACAATCGCCCACAGACCGTCATCTATCTTGTGTATGTGAAATACATATTTGGTTTTTACTTCTCCACCAGTATGGGCCTTCAGTTGATTGTTTACTCTGATGCCGATTGGGTTGGGTGTATTGACAATAGGAGATTCATGGGTGACAATGCAATGTTATTTGGATCCCATCTAGTTTCTTGGAGTGCTAAGAAACAGGTGACTATAGTGCGCATTAGCACGGAAGCGGAATTTCGGGCGGTGTTACTACAAAGGTGACATGGTTTAAGCTGGTACTGAGGTTTTTGAATAGTTGATATTCTCTAACACACCCCCTCACACAAAAGCCTATTGGACTGGAAATGTGAATAAGAACAAGTCCACCCATACCTTGTGCTAAAAACTTAATTAATTATAATGAGGGTAATGAGGATATTCTCCCTGTCTTTTGGTCGGACAACTTCGGTGCCACTTACCTTGTAGCAAATCTCATGTATCATGCTTGCACCAAACAAGTGGAATTCATTCGTGATTGGACCATGAAGAATCAACTTCATGTTTGGCACATTGATTCAAAGGACTAACCAATTGACATTTTCACAAAGTCCTTAGCTCGAGCTTCCTTCACACCCTTACTCACCAAGATCAACATCCAACCTTGCCCATGGACCTTGAGGGTGGCCTATATTAGTGACATGGAGTCCACATCAGAGCCCAAGGATACCAAGTCCAGTTCAAAGACTCCATCCAATTATTGATAATGCTGCAAACTTCTATTTGAATTCAAACACATTACCTATTGTATTTGGATACCTCCAATTCTATTACTCTGTAATCTATTGTACTTCCATGTAACAAAATACACAATATCAATTGAATCTCAAATTCTCTCCTTGTGTCATATCATTCCCTCAGCATGCTATTGTGGATGCTATAACATCAACTTTCAAATGGTTGAAGATGCAAATCTCTTCCAATTAATGAAAAGGACCATAACCACTTGTTTTCACTGAATTACAGAATCCTAATTGAAGAAAAGAATGGATCTCTTTGGAAATCAAGGGTCTGATCTTGCAACTGTAAACGATGAAAGAAGACCCCAACCACTTGAACTGGTAGAATGCCACCAAATGTTGGCATATCCATTTAAAATTCATTGAATTCTTGAAGGATGACTACTTGGAGAAAGAAAAACACTTCAGTCTTTTCCATCACTGCTTCTATAAAGCAATGGTTATCTTCAAAATATTACTACACACGTGGAGTCCGTACCATAAGTATATTACTACAACTAACTAGGCCCTCAAACACATGAAGATTACAAGCATGCTTCTGAAAGAACAATTGACCATTTTAATGGATTGTTTTTCCTTGGATAACCTATCAAGATGAGTAAAGTTTACTGAAGATTTTTTTTTTTCTTCTTCTTAGAGAGAAGTTCCCATAAATATAAAGGATTTTATCACTGTGTATAGAGATTTTAACAATAGAGGGACACTTTGATTCCTTGGTTCTCTAAATGGAAATTGTAAAATAACCAAAATCTTTCCTTGCTTAGCATCACGTGCGAGCCTAACCGTAGCGGGCGTCGAGACCCAGCAAGCTCCGGCTGCAAAGCCGAAGCGCGCCCAAGCTGAAAAACTACTGCGCGCGCTAGCGCGCTAGATCGAGCGGCGCCGTTGCTTGCTGGCTCGAAAGCCGGAGTAGCAAGATTCAAAACGGATGCACGCGCTAGCGCAACAAGCAACGGCTTTGAATCGCTTGCTCGGCTGCGCGTTAGCGCAACGGCTTGAGCGCTAGCGCTCAATCCGTTGCTTGTTGCGCTGTAGTTTTCTCGCTTGCTCGGCTGCGCGTTAGCGCAACGGCTTGAGCGCGTCAGCGCGAAAGCATGCGAAAGCCGGAGTGCGCGTTAGCGCACTTACGTTTTCTCGCTTGTTGCCCAACCGTTTTCTTCGCTTCGCTCCGTTGCTTGTTGCTTTCGAGCCTTCGTTTGCTCCAGCGGCTGTTTTTCCTAGATTCTTTCAGATGGCCCTGCTACGTCTGCCCACTACAGAGCAGGCCTGACTCCCGTGAGCAGGTACGCTGGCTCTTAGTACGGCTTTACTCCTCCGATCCGGCATGATAACAACTCGAACTCAACTTCTATTCTTTCAAGAGAAGGCACCGAGATCCCGCGTAAGCGTCGTTTGCCCGTTGCCAATAATAGTTCGTGTCCGCCGGTGTTGCGCCGCTCGACTAGAAGGGCTTGGGTAGTAAGATTCAATCTGTGCTAATCTACAAGATTTTTGGGTTTGATGAACCCTCGTCGCAGAGAATGGGTGGGAAGAGGGGAGGATTCCTTCATATTTGTGTCCTTTGCTTTTTTTTTTTTTTATTTCATTCCTTTTCCTTTACTTGGTTCCCTCGTAGAGAGTGGTTCCACACCGATCATCCTTTGATTGTGATGATATTGTTGTTGAGTTCCACCTGTACACAGTCTACGGCAATGTGTGTTATCATCAACCTCTGAGAGGTATTTCATGCTAAAGTAGGGAGTTCGCCAACACATCTCACCTGGGTGATGTCGGCAGTTCCCCTGTGGCACTAGGAAAGAGAACGAGAGGGGTTGGAAAGAGGGGGAGTCAGCGGTTTCGACAGTTCCCCTGTGACAGTGGGGAAGAGAATGAGAGGGAGGGAGAGAGAGAAGAGGGGGAGTCGGTGGTTTCGACGGTTCCCTTGTGGCACTGTGGAAGAAAATGAGAGGGAGAGGGAAGAAGGAGAGTTCAATGAGGCAGTTCCGATGGTTTCCCTGTGGCACCGGAGAAGAGAACAAGAGGGAGAGGGAAGAGGGGGAGTCGGCGGTTTCAATGGTTCCCCTGTAGCACTGGGGAAGAGAATGAGAGGGAGAGGGAGAGGGGGGAGTTCAATTAGCAAGTTCAACGAGAGGAAAGAGGTGAAGAGAACACAATGGTCGTTCTAGAACCAAACCAGGATTCGATCTTGAGCTTCTTCTTCCCTGACTCATCCTTGATAAGCTGAAAATCTAGGTTGAGGTGCTTGAAGTTCCTGCTGAGTTTTCCACGGGAGTCCTCCACCTCGATGATTTTCGCCTTGACCTTAATCTTCACTTCATCTGGGATGTCCATTGTCTCTGACGATAAGATCATGTTCACCTTTCCCCCCTGTTTCTCCCTACCTTTTCTTGATGCATAATTAGAGTTTAGGGGTAGACAGAGCTAACGAGAGCGGATAAGCATGGGGTCGAGCTGAGAACAACAATCTTAGTGCTGTAAGGTATTCATATGTATATGTTCAACCGCTGAAACTGGTTTCATGCCCCTGCTGTATATCTGACCTACGCCAGCAACTGGTTGCCGGAACGCAACTGGAATTTGACCCAAAGGCATTGGGATTTGTTGCACATACTGACTCGGTATCTGGTATCTGGTATCTGGACGAGTTGCACTGGAACATTCCCTGAGGGTGTCACCAAAGATGAGGTTCTTCTATGCTCACTTTCCCATCGACGCAAGCATCACCAATGGCAACAAGAGCATCGAGATCAAATGATCAATAGCTTCCTTGGTGAGAAGAAGGTGAGAAATGTGGATATGCTGGACGGTGTAACCATTATCTGGTCCGATACGATCAAGGATGAACTCATATTAGATGGGAACTATATTGAGCTTGCCTTCCAGGCAGCAGCTTTGGTCATATGCCATATAAAGAAGTTCCTTGATGGATGTAGCGACGGTGGTGATGGCAAAAATTTTCAGCGATTGGGTTTTATTTTGAAAATTTGAAGGTTAATGAAGGACAAATTCGATATTTCCTTTTTTCGTTACTATCTAGGGTTTTGTCTGAAGAAGAAAGAATACCTTTGTAAGAGGATCATGTGTAGAAACCCAGTCCTAGATTTTGACTTGCAAAAATCGGGTTGGTTGCGGCAGGGGTTCTCATTCTAGGGTTTTATAACTCTATCCTTTATTTGAACTTCTAATCAGCTTCTCTCCAATCCACAAGGATTTATTTGAAGGAATTTGCTTATTTAATATCTTCTTTGTTTCAAGTTGCATAGTTCTCGGGATTGTCTTTGAACCATCAAAATTCAGGATTAATCAGCCCTCCATGTTTCCCCTCTACGCAACCTAGATTATTATGTTCTTTTGCTGCATCCATCAATTGTTTGTTGTTAGAAAGAATCTATAATTGTTAAATGATGGAAAGAAAAAAAGAAGAAAAAAAAAAAAGCATCACCATGTTTAGAGAAACATCACGGAGGTGCTCCTACACAGCAATCTTGGAGCAGATAGACAAAACGGTAGCATTGGTATTTTGATCAAATAATGTGTGACATTAGCGTTTTCTGTCACAAAAATAACGAAATGGATGTAATTATAATTTTTCTTAAAACTACAAGGGAGCTTTTTATTACAATTAAAACACAGGGGAGGTTTGTATGATTGTCAGAAAATTTAGGGAGATTTTATATTTTACCCTTGAAAGTAACGTATTGAACTTAAAGCACCTGGTGATCTACTATTCTTACTGAAATTTGTCCACAATCTGTTTAGTGGGTTCTCAATTTCTAGTCCTCTTTATATGAATATTTCATTCCTTGCAATGTAAATCTGAACCAGATACAGATTTTGCACTTGGTTCCGTTTTGCATCCATTTGTTTCACTCTTATTTGATGCAAAATTTGTACCTTTTGTCTCATTTGTATCCACCAGCAATGGAAAATCCTGTACCTGAAAAGCTGATGTAAAATTTTTACCACTTCCTCCTATCTTAATTCTCTGCCACATTGTCGGGACAATATCAATTTGCTTCCTACCTTATTCATTCTAAATAAAAAAACTTCCTCCAGCCTCATTTCTCTTTCATATAAACTTGGGAGAACATCATTTTGCTCCTTAGGCTGTTTGGTTGCAATGCAAATAAATTTGCACTGATGCAAAATTATAACAGTACAAATGAATTGAATGTAAATTCTGATCAATTTTTATTTCAAATTTTAGCTTATCTTGTTTGGTTGTAGTACAAATGAAGTAAATTAAGATATGAAACAGAATAAAGTAAAACCCAAAACAAAATTAAATGAGAATTTGCATTTTTTTCATTTTCACTCCCATACATATGTACTAATGCAAATAAAGAGAACATTGTTGAAAGGAAAAAAAAAACATGAATGTTTCTCATTGCAAGCCCGCCTTTCACGACCAAATTCAATTAGGGGTGATTTGAGATTGGTATTGTTGTCCATTGTACCTAGACACCCTCTCAATTCATGTTTTCAAAATTCCATTCTCATCAATTTTGTTTTTGGTGTGTAGCATGCGGCAGGCTAGACCCAATTAGAAGAGCTAGCAGGGCCACCTTTGACGCCCATTGGTAATATAGACAGCCTGCCATATCTGTGGGTTAAAACTACAAACCCGTGCCTCTTTCAATTCAAACAGCCCCAACTGACCACCTAGCTACACCTTCATTGATCTAGAGGGTGCTCCAGTGTGAATTGTATTTCTTTTGGTCAGTTCCAAAAGAACAAAGTAAATCATATGTTTTGAAAGCAAATTGGTTCTTGAAACAAAAATAATGAAAACAACTTGTTCTTAGTTGTATCTGTATTTTTTGTTTCCAAAAAACTGAAACAAAAAAAAAAAAGATGTGTTCTTGAATTTCTGATTTGAAAACCATGTTTTCATATAATAATCTTTTATCATCTTTTCAAAATCATACAGTATACTAAAAAAAATGTTGTTCTAAAAACCATCATTTTGATGGTTTCAATAAAACTAATTTATAGTTTTGTAAAATAAAATCAACTTGTTTTTGCTTCTCAAAATAGAAAAGGGGTATGAAACACTCCTAATAGGTCCAAAAAAGACATGCTTGCCTAATAAATATTCTTTCTGCATTTCTTGTTGAAGGAATAAAAGGGGTATAGAGGATTCAATAGTCAACACATTTGTTGTCTTAGGGGCCGTATGACAACAACTAGAGCCTCAATTGGTAGTGGGAGGCAGTAGTATGATATACAGATGGATGATGGATTCGTGGTTTGTTGAATTGAATCCCTTGGTCCATTCAATCATACCAACCTTGATTTGGCATTTTCTGTTAGCTATAGTGTTAGCTTTCCAATCAACCATATATATCCTCTTTACACTCCAAAATCCAAATCAAGTTGCTACTTGGAAGGTTCCTTTGCCTTTCGCAAACTTTGATTCTTTGGTTCATTAAAAATAAAACTTTTCATATGTCTACAATTATAAGCATTCGCACCTTTTTTTTTTTTTGCTAGTTATGTTTTCTATTTTCATCCAGTCAGTCCATCAACCCTGGGTTGACCCTCCATTTTCTTCGATACCCTTGTTCAAGTAAAATTATATTATATAAAAACAAAGTCAAATGAGGTAATCTGCAAATTGTGACACCAGAAGAATAATTAAGTCCACACGGTTTTCCTTCTTTAGTCTACTCTTTCCCATCTGGTCATAGTTTTGATACAAAAAAGACAACATGCAATTGATACAACACTGCTAGCTAGACTTATCTTCTTTTCTTTTTCATTTCTCCACGGCCATCTTCTATATAAACCCATCACTTTATTTAGCTTAAAACGTGTTGATTATGGTATTTCAGGTGCATTTCTTGGACGAAAACTGGCATATCCTGACTCTATATATACACATCCATCTTTGAAAGATTCTACACATCCTTCTTCCATTTAAGACTGGCATACAAGCAGGACATCATCAGTTCTCAGTTGAACTAGAGCAGCTGCAATCGAAGAACATAATAGCTGCAGCTGGAAGGAGAATTCATTAAGATAAGTACACTTTGAACCTTCTTTTCGATATACAGACATGCTCTGCTGCTTTACTTCGAGTTAAATTCTTGTTCTTCAGTTCTTCTTGAAAGAAAAATATTAGGAAAAAACACATCTCGAAGTCTTTTGTTCTTGACTTCTTTAAATTGTTAATTCTCGTCCAAATCCAAAATGGAAGTAATTAGTGAAGCAGGAGCATTCATTAGTGAACCGATTCCCTCACCTCTTCCAAGAAGAGCAGCAATTCTGAAAGGGGATTTCATGGCTTTTGAATCGAGGAAGTTAGCCATAGAAGAGGTCATAGGGGCGTTGAAGGATCCAAAGATCAACGCCATCGGGGTCTATGGGATAGGAGGGATTGGCAAGACTAGCCTGATAAAAGAAGTTAGCAAACAAGTAGAAAACGACCAGCTTTTTCATTCGGTTCTGATGGTGGCTGTTCCCCAAACACTAGACATAAGAAAGATTCAGGGAGATGTTGCTGCCATGATAGGGCTAGAATTAGGATCAGAAGAAAGCACGCGTTTAAGAGCAGTTAATCTGTGCCAAAGCTTGAAAGAAGTGAATAGAATTCTTGTAATCTTAGATGAACTTTGGGAGGGAATAGAGTTGTCAGATGTAGGAATTCCTTGTGGAAGGGAACATATGAGCTGCAAGATACTATTCACCACAAGACTCAAGGAGGTATGTGATGTGATGGGTAGCTCAGAGGATCAATCAACCAAAATCTTCAACCTTGGTATCTTGACAGAAAATGAAGGTTGGGATTTGTTTAAATGGAATGCAGGTTTGTTTGTTGACTCTCCAACATTCAAAGATGCAGCAAAGGAGGTTGCTAGAGAATGTGGAGGTCTCCCTCTGGCACTAGTCACAGTCGGAAGGGCTCTGCGAGGTAAGGAGGACATAAAAATATGGGAAAAGGCAGCTGATGAATTGAAGAAGTCTAGAACTAAACAGATTAGGGGCATTCATGAAAGAGTGTTGTCATGTCTAGAGTGGAGTTACCATCAATTACTAGATGAGGAAACCAAGCAATTGTTCTTGTTGTCTTGTCTATTCCCTGAAGATTATAATGTCAGTGTAGAGATGTTGGTGGAGTATGCAATAGGTGAGGGACTGTTTGCAGATGTAGAGACAATGGAAGAAGCAAGGCACAGAGCACAATCGATAATCAGCAACCTAAAAGATTGTTTCTTCTTGTTAAATGAAGAAGAAAATGAAAAATTCTCCCTAGGAGACACTCTTGACATAGACATAGGTTGTGTGAGAATTCATGACGTGATTCGTGACATGGGTATCTCAATTGCAACATCATCAATGGTGAGAGCAAGACAAGGATTGAAGGACTGGCCGAGGAATAGCACAGATGGAGAAGATTACCATAGAAGAGTCTCGCTGATGCACAATCGGGTATTGAAATTCCCCAACCAGTTGAAATACCCAGAACTCCAAACCTTGTTGTTGCAGAACAATTGTCCTTGGCAATTGCAAAAAGACGAAATGATCACAGTCCCAAATACCTTCTTTGAAGGAATGCCTGCACTCAAAGTATTGGATCTAACTGAAAATCATATTTCAGTTTTACCTCCATCATTATATTCCTTGACAAACCTTCGAACACTACGTCTGCATTGTAGGCAAACAGAACTATATGGGCTTGGAGAGCTGAGAAAACTTCAGATACTTGTACTTCAAATTCACTCTAATAATACGGTGGTACTGAAAGACATGGAACAGCTAACCACTCTAAGATTGTTGAATTTGCAATGCAGATGGGGTTCCATTGTAATTCCACCTGAAAAGATATTGAACTTCTCGAAGCTAGAAGAACTATATATGAAATCTAACAACAAGTTTGTTATGGAGCAAAAGCCAGGCGGAGAAATAACCATTGATGTTAGTAATAGCTTTGCTGAGATAACACGCTTGCCCTGCTTAACTGCTTTACAAATAGGAGTAAACAATGTTGAATGCTTACCTCAAGAAGTCAGTTGTCATCCAAACTGGACAAGATTTTGCATAGGTGTCGGCATGGGCACTCATTATGGTCGTTATGTTGTCTCTACTACAATGAAAATCTCAAGATCCTTGATCCTCAACAACACCCAGATCTGCAACCTTCCAGATTGGTTTAGAAAGGGGGTCTTACTGAAGGCAGAACTATTGCATTTTTGTTATTTCAGAGAGGATTTAAAGAACATATTTGAAGAATCTGATCAAGAATATCTTTCTGAAGGTGGTTTCAAGCTGCTCATTGTTGAAAATTGTCCATGGATAGAATGTTTCCTGAATGTGATGGAATGGAATTTGAAACAGACGGTACTATTCCACCATTTGGAAGAGTTACGCCTCATTGGTTTAGAAGATTTAAGGCATATCTGGCTTGGTCAACTTCCAAATGGGTCATTCAAGAAATTAAAATTCTTGAGCATTGAGAATTGTGGCAAACTGAGAAATCTCTTCTCCCCTGCTCTAGCTGAAAGCTTGTCTCAAATGGAAACAATTATAATTAGGGAATGCGAAGCGTTGGAGGAAATTGTTGTGAAGGAGGAAGAAACAGTGGTGGAAGAAAAGATTGTTTTCCCTCGATTGAAGATTTTAGTGCTCGAAGTTATGAAGAGCATCACGAGTTTCTACCGTGGAAATGCAAGCGTCGAATGTCCACGACTGGAGAAAGTAAGATTGGTGAAATGTGAGAATATGAAGAATTTCACTTTACGGCTCCAAAATACACCAAAGCTAAAGATATTTGAAGGAGAGAACTTCCAATTGTACGAATCTGATGTAAATGCTGCCATTCAATCCCTTTACGAGGTACGGTCTGAACATCTTATTTATATGTTCTATTTAGGCTTTCTCATCTTATTTATATTCTCTGAACTATAAATGCATCCAATACAAAATTAATTGCTTGTTTCTTTGTCTTCTATTTTAATAACTGCAATCCTTCTTCTCTCAGTTCCCACAGGTTTGGAGATTATTTTCCAAACTGGAAAAACCTCTGAGGGATCATTTGAAACAAAATCTCCAAGAAGAAGGTGCAAAAATCCGGCTAGATGAACTGAAAAAGTACTGGCAAGTTGACTCTGAGCTCTCGACCTTAAGCTCATTCAGAGACAAAGAAGTCTTACAGACAAAAAGATGGAGCATAGCAGCACGCTGGCTAGCCGAGTTTGAGCATAATCTTATCAGCTTGGGCCTTTTAAGATCTGAAGAAATCCCAGAGCACAACATGCAAGTAAGTCAATTGAATGGAGGAAAAAACTCTACCACAGAGCCAAACCCATATAATCTACACACCCAAAGATCACTTTAATTTTGACTTCTGATCCCTTCTTTATAACTTCCATCACTGTGTGTCTTTTCAGTTCTTGAAGACTCGGGAATTACTATACCAACTGATACAACCTTTCAGAAAGTATTTCCGGTGGAGATACAATAAGTCAACAGAACGCCAGGAGCTAAGAAAACAAGAAAAAAGGTGGAGAGATGATCCTGAACTCAAGACGTTAAGCTCCTCATCACCAGCTGACGAGGCCTTGATCAGAATAAGCATAGCTGAACGCTGGCAAGGAGATTACGAGCATCAACTTATTAGTTCTGGCTTGGTGGCTGCTGGATGCACGACTGAGCACATCCGACAAGTAAGTCAATCCAGAATTCCAGATTAGCTACACTGGCTATATTTTGATTTTTGAGTGTTGTTTATTCATTAATTTGTTCGGTTTTTATAGCTGTGATCCTTGTGCTTCCATCCAGTTCCCACAGGTTTTGAAATTAGTACAACCAGCAAAGAATTCTCTGGGAAATGAAAGAGAATTGCCTATTCCTGCAATATTATTGGAAGAAGGTTATGATCCAGAAAGTGAATCAATTGTCTATAAACGCTTAGAACTAGAAGATCTCATGAAACGCTGGCAAGTAGATCCTGAGCTTATCAACTTGAGCTTATCATGGGATAGCACCTCAAAGAAGTGGATGAGAAGGAGCATAGCAAAACGCTGGCGAGCTGAGTTTTTAGATTACATGAGAGAGGTGGGTCTGAGCAATTTTCATTGAATAAAAATCAATAAAAGCATGTTTTTATAGTTTGTGGAGGGTGCAGGGAAATACTTAATTGAAGCTATAGAAAACATTAATACCTAAATTTGATTTCTGTTTTGACTCTATTGATAACTGTGATCCTTATGCTTTCAGTTCCGGAAGATTCACAAATTGTTTTATCGATCAATAAAGCCTCTTCTAAATTATCTGCAATGGAGAGAAAGGTGGGATGACCTGACAGAACAGGCCCTACGGCAATATGGAGAAGAACTACGAAAATGCTGGTTTGGGGACCCTGAACTCATTAGATTAATTTCGTCATCAGCTGATGAAGCCACGAGGGAGCCAATCAGAGGAAGCATAGTAGAACGCTGGCTAGTGGAGTGCGAGAATTCATTTATTTATACAGGCTTGTTGCCGGTTGGATGCACAACAGAGCATGTCCGACAAGTAAGTCACTCGACATAGCCCATTATGATGGGATTGATTTATCATTTCATATTTTCTCTCCTTTCTGTGATTTCTAAGGGTCTCTTTGGTTCTCAGTTGGAATTAAAACCTGAATCCCTTAAAATTGGAATAGGAATAGTCTATTCTCTACCAGTTTGGTTCAGACAGGAATCAGAATCAAAATCCGCTAGAATGAGATTCTCATTCCCAAGAGAATGAGAGTTCGCTGAAATGGAAGAATGCCATTCCATCAAGAATGAGAATCATATGTCAATTCCACCCAATCAGAGGTTTGTATCGGAAAGAGCCCTGACCCCTGTTCTCACGAACCAAATAGACCCTAATTGTAGAAAGCCTGAATGCCAAATAAGACTATATGCCACAATCCACCTTAATTTTGATCGCTTTTTTCTCTATACCTTTGTGCTTTCAGTTCTTACAGGTTGTGAAGTTCTTTGTAAGATTAATGAACCCTTTAGCAAATTATATAAACTGGAGGGGTTGGTGGAATGGACAGCTAAAAGAAAGCCTGAAGGAACTCCGGGTATCTCTCCATTACAACTGGATTGTGGATCCTGAGCTTATGAAGCTAAGCTCGTCACCAGATCAAGCATTAAAGAAATCCATAAAAAGGATCATAGCAGAACGCTGGCGAATTGAGTATGAGAATGGGGTTGTTAGCCTAGGACTATTACCAGCTGAAGGCACTCCGGAGCACATCAATGAAGTAAGTCATTGACCTGAATCCAAAACTTGATGAAGATTGTAGATCCACCAAAGAAGTCTCACAGTTAGAGATTTAATCCAGTTGTTATAAGAGATTAACTAATGGTTACACCCCTGTGCTTTCAGTTCCTGCAGGTCTTGGAATTATTACAACCAGTGATGCGACCTTTCTCATTTTGTCTGGGGTGGTATGCCTCTGCCAGTCCAATAGTAAGAGAAAGCCTTGAGAAACGTGGAGAAGAACTGTTGAAACGCTGGGAAGTGGATCCTGAGCTTATCACTTTGAGCTTATCATCAGATGAAGCCTTAAAGAAGTCAATGAGATGGAGCATTGCAGAGCGTTGGCAAGCTGAGTTTATGCTTGAGTTTGTGCAGCTTGAGAATGACCTTCTTAACTCAGGCCATTACATGGACGAGAGAACGTTTGGCTTCATTGAAGAGGTAGGTCACTAATCCCGGCCCAGCCACCATGGACAGACTAGATTTGCTCTGCTTTTTTATTGTTGAATCAATGATCATGTACACAACTATGGTTTTGTTTTAGGTAAGGGTGTCAATGGACCGGTTTTGGATTGGACCCCATCGAGTCCAAAACCAATTTGGACGGATTGAACGGACCAACAAGACATTTTGGATTGGACCAATCCGGTCCAAAATATTTATTAGATTGGATTGGACTTGGTCCATCCATAACAAATTTATATTGGATTAGGTTGGATTAAGCCAATATTTGGTCTATTGATATAAGATAAGATGATATGTGTCAATGGACCTGGTTTGGGTTGAAACCAATCTAAATCAAAATGAATTTGAACAAATTGAACAGTCCAGACATTGAATTGGACCTGTCCAAATTGGTCCAAAACATTCATTGGATTGGACCTGATCCATTTATAATGGACTCACATTGGACTGGATCGGATTGGACCAAATCCAGTCCAATTGACACCCCTGGTTTTAGGCCCCCCATGGGTTGTCTTAATAGATGTTCTCTGTTTGGGATATGACCTGATGACCATAATCAGATTAAATGTTGTTCCATGGTGGCAGCAATCCCTTGCGACCACCCAGTGAAATATGGACAGGTTGGTGATGCAAATAAATTCATTACAGTCGCGTGAATTGTTCTCTACTTTGCTGGTGTACCCATTTTTCATTGGTGGTTGCAGGGCAATCCTGTGAGCAAATGTTAAATCCGTTCCAAACATTAATGGCCACCTCAATAATAAACAGTTTGGAATTAAAAATAGAAATTATGTTTTGATACATTTTCTTTGTTTATTGGAATGGTAATTTCTGCCGAGCCACTCATCTAAGATCCGAAGTCAAAGATTGATTGAATCACCCATTTGATCAAATAAAAAGGATCAGGTTGGGTTGAGTTGAAAGTACATGCTAGGGCTCCGATTGAAGTTGCATTTGTCTATCGGCTTTGGTTGTAAGCTTGTGATTCTCTTTGCCTCCACTTCTGCCATCACCATTGCAATTCTGTTGTGTGTATGCTTTCACCTCTACCACTACCACCATAATTACCTTTCACCCTCTCTCTTCTTCCCTCCTTACTCTCCACAACTGCCGTTCTCTATAAAGTTACATTTTTTTCTGTATGTTTTTAGGTACTTTTTTGTTTTCTTCTTCTTCTTCTTCTTCTTCTCTCCCTTTCTCTCTCTTTCTCGATCTCTGTTCTGCAATCAGGATTCTTATATCAGGGCTTTGGTTTTGCAGAGCAAGGGGAACAAGAGGAGCTCTAATCTCGACTCTATAGTTTCCCTTTTTATGGGTGATATTCAATCCACTCCTGATCTCGGTATTCAGGTATGTCTTCATTCGCTCCCATCTTCTTCTAAAAGGCTCATCCATACTTTCATTGATTGATTTTAATGGGCTGGATTATGTTGGTTGCGAGCTGAATACTAACCCATCCATGAACCACCCACGCCTAATAATAACCAATTTTTGTAGCATTTGCTAGTTTGCAACTTAAATATTCCCATCTTTCGATCCATTTAAATATTTAAAGCTGATTTAGATAACAATGCCTTGGGTCTCTCATACACTGACATTTGGTGTAGTACCAGATTGGTCAACCCATAGACCTGAAGAATGTATTGGTGGTTCTGCAACTAATATTAATTACGGAAAAAGAGGTCTTGTTAGTCATACATGGAAGGTGTTTTGGGTTTTTTTTTTCATGCATAGAGAGTGGAAGATGAGTTCAAAGACTCCTTTTGACATCCAACAACATAAAGATAGATTTGTTTCTGAAAGTGAAAAAATGTGTTCTTGAATTTCTGGTTTAACTAACATATTTTCATCTAGCAATCAATGTATCATATAATATCTGTACTTCAAAATTAGTTTTTGTTTTAGAAATCAATGTTTTGATGGTTTCAAAAGAATGGACTGTTTCTTGAAAGAAAACTAGCATGTTTTCACTTCTCAAAGAATAAACAAAGTTCAAGAACATGTTTGATTAATTTTTTAGGTGATGTGGTGATTTTTTTTTAAATATTAATTCATGTTATAAAACATCCCCTTCTTGATAAAACGAATACTCAAGTGACTATCTTAAATACTATGTCATTTTATTTTTTTTTAATTTGAGGAGAGCCACATATAATTTTGATGTTAAAAAGACATTAGAGTAAAGTACTAAAACTAAAAAGGATGAAAAGTTCATTATTTACAAATTTTCTTTATTTGTTGCATAGGAATTAAAAGAAGGTGATGAAGATGATGATGAAGAAGAGGAGGAGGAGGTAGATGTGGAGGGCGAGGGGGAGGGAGAGTGGGAAGAAGAAGAAGAAGAAGAAGAGGAAGAAGAAGAAGTAGAAGAATTTGATGATGATGATGATGAAGAGGAAGAGGAGATACAGCATGCATCTTGGCGTTAAGAAGAAAATGTAGGTCCAAAAAATTGAGGTATTTAATGTTTAGGCATATTTTTTAGCTAAAAAACTCTATTTTGAGAGAATCATAAATTTTATTTTTAATGTGTTCTTACGTCCATTAAAGAATAGAACAAAGATGATTAAGATCCAAAGAATTTCAAAATATTTCATGTTTATGCATTTGTTAAACAAGGTTAAAATGAAATTGTTGATAGCAACTCTGTATTGGGAATGGAAGGCAATCTGTATTAATACCCAAATGAGCGTGGCAAGTTATGTATAAAGCAAATGGTTAAAATTATTAACTTATTATTAAGGTTTTAAAAACTGACTGGAAACAGAACTGTTCTGGCCACTGGTTTCTGGGTCAGCGGTTCGACCGTCCGAGTTAAATGGTTCGAACAATTTGAGTATCTTACCCATTAGATTGGAATATTAAGGTAAGGTGCATATTATATAAGAGAAAATAAGGGTTGAAACTTGAAAGAAAACTGTCGGCTGAACTGAAAGAGTTTAGAAGAAGAAGAGGAGGACTTGCAGGCTTGCAGCGGCGATAACGATAACGACAGTGACGGCGATGGTTTCTCAATCTCAGATCTCACTCTCTCTCTCTCTCACCTTCTTGCATGAGAAAGACAAATCTGAGATTTCTCAGTCTCAGATCTGAGATTTATCAGATCTGAGATCCGAGCAACAAATCATTCTCTGGATCGAACAGTTTATCAGTCAAACCGTCCAAGTCAATGGTTCGTTGTTTAATTAGTGGTTTTTGACCAAATGCTAGGTTTGGGGTAAAATAGAACCGGTCACCTGAATGGTTTCTGGTCCGAACGGTCCGACCGTCCGAGTTAACGACAGTTCAAAAACATTGCTTATTATAATGAATTTTGGTGAAGATGATGCTATAAATTGGACCACATAATTAATATATTTTTTTTGAAGCCATAGAAGACGAAATTCATTCATTCTCAAATTATAAAACAAGATCAACTTATCAGCATAAGAATCCAAATAAAAGATCCAGGTATTAACAATAAGAAGAGACCGCATCCAATAACAGACCAAGCTGATGAAAAAATGAAGTGTATTCTTGACCTTCCTACAATGGTAACACTTTTAAGGTGTATTTGAGGCATAAAATTAGAGCTGTCAATGGATCAGATGTTAACCTGATCCAATCAGAATCTAAATGGATTGAGTTACAACTAGATATCTGCTAAGGATAACTAAATGTGATTTTCAAAAATCTAGCCAGTGATCCATCAACTCAAGAATAAAGGTTCAACCAAATCAAAACTTCTGGTATTAAAGCCTTCAAGCATTGTAACTTTACTAAAACAATACATTTTGCATTAAATTTGAGTCTCTGCAGATATTTCCAGGCCTGCTAATCAGGGTGGTAGAAGATGTCTATTCTATGGTCCAACCCGTATCCCAATTAAAAGTTGTCTTCATGGCGTTGTTGTGCTACCACTGATGTTCAAAATATTTTACAGCATTATCTATTTGTATCTATATATCTATATATATAGATATATAGATAGATAGATAGATAAATAGATAGATAGATAGGTTGGTTAATTCAGAAGTGTGGCTTTTTTTCTGCAAAAGAAGATATATATTACATAATTCAAAACTCTTAAATACAATGAGGGTGATGCACCCAGTCACAGAGAGAGTGTTGATAACATGCCTAGGCTAACCTATAAGATGTTGGGCTATCTATTACAATATTGGATCTTAACCATCAGATAATGCTGTAAAATATTCTGAACATCAGTGATAGCACAACAACGCCATGAAGACAACTTTTAATTGGGATACGGATTGGACCATAGAATGAACATCTTCTACCACCCTGATTAGCAGGCCTGGAAATCTCTGCAGAGGCTCAAATTTAATGCAAAATGTATTGTTTTAATAAAGTTACAATGCTTGAAGGCTTTAATACCAGAAGTCTTGGTTTGGTTGGATTGGATTGGATCTTTATTCTTGAGTTGATGGATCACTGGCTAGATTTTTGAAAATCACATTTAATTATCCTTAGCAGATATCTAGTTGTAACTCAATTCATTTAGATTCTGATTGGATCAGGTTAGCATCTGATCCATTGAGAGCTCTAATTTTATGCCTCAAATATATATATAGAGAGAGAAAGATACATAGATAGATAGATAGATATAGTTCATATTTCCTCAAAATTTATTTGGGCTCTTCTAAAGTGTAGTGCAAAGTAGGCAATGAGGACCTCCATGTACAAGGAAGTCACAAGTGAAATAAGTGGTTCATGGATCATTTTAATGGTAGGAGAGATTCTATTACTTGGAAATTTTGAAGAATTAGTAAGGACAAAAGAGACTTTGTATGATGGTTCTGTTAGACATAATTATGACATGGGAGGTCTTGGTAGGGGTGTCAATGGACCAGTTTTGGGTTGGAGTCCGTCCAAATCAAAATCCATTTGGACGGATTGGATGGACCAATAAGACATTGAATTTGGATGGACTGGACGGACCAATGACATATTAGATTGGACCTGGTCCATCTATAAAGAATATATATTGGATTGAGTCAATATTTGGTCCACTGATAGAAAAATAAAAACATAAGTATCAATGGACCAGGTTTGAATTGAAACCAATCTAAATTAACAGGAATTTGAATAGATTGGACAGTCTTTGGATCGGTCTAAAATGGTTCAAAATATTCATTGGACTGGATTAGACCAGGTCCATTTGTAATGGACTCACATTGAATTGGACCGGATTGGACTGGACTGGACCAAATGACACCCCTAGGTTTTGGTGCTTTTTGAAAATTGAAGGGAGGTTCTAGTATTTATAGGAAATACCAAGGGAGGTTTAAGTCTTTACCCTTATTAAAACATCTCATGTAGTTCCTAATTACTACTTTAACTTCCTTTGAACTTTGACCTCTCCAAAATCCCCCCTCCACGTTATTACCAAAAAAGAAAAATCTCCCCTCCACATTTTAGATAAACTATTCAAACCAAAAAAGATGATGCCATTGAGACAAATTATACAAACCTCCCCTATAGTTTGACATTGAGGTGTAAACAGATAAAGATGATGTCATGTTTTCAAATACAAAAGTTCTAAGTTTGCCCTAAGATAAAAATATTGAAATATCAATTGACCAATGTCTAAATGGAGAGACAAGGGTAATTTTGTAATTTAATACTCCTACTCAAACTAGTATAAGGGGTCAGTTTGTATAGCTTATAAGAAATATGGAGACTAGACTAGAAAGAGGTTTTTTGGAAAGGACAAAGTTCAAAAAAGGTTAGAGCAGTTATCATGGAGTTAGGAAATTTACACATTTCTCTTAAGATCCCGCTAGTTTGGGTGTAATTTGGGGTAGGAGAGTTGGTCAAAGGAAAAGTTGACAAACTTGCCTACACTTAGGGGTGTCAATTGGACTAGAAGTTGACAAACTTGCCTACACTTAGGGGTGTCAATTGGACTAGATTTGGTCCAATCGGATCCAATCCAGTGTGAGTCCATTATAAATGGATCAGGTCCAATCCTATCCAATGAATATTTTAGATCATGTTAGACTAGTCCAATTCAATGTCTAGACCACCCAATCTTTTCAAATTTGTTTTAATTTAGATTGGTTTTAAACCAAACCTGGTCTATTGACAACTATGTTCTTATCTTCCAGCAATGGACCATATATTGGCTCAATCCAACCCAATCCAATATAAATTCATTACAGATGGACCAGGTCATCCAATCCAGTAAATATTTTGGACTATGAAACTTTCAGACGAAGGAGAAAGATAATGGAGAACCCTTCTCTGCTTCTGTATTACACCCAACGATTACAAGATACATATATATAAAGTTCCCTTGCGAGGAAGTCGGCTAACCATTAGGAAGAATTACAATTACAATTAGGAACCTAATCATTGACTCCTAAAAGAATATGGAAAACCAAGATGATAACTAAAATACATACAAGATACAGCTGATTTACGATAAGGCTCATACGATAAGGCTGGTTCATATGATAAGGCTCAACACCCCCCCTCAAGTTGGTGCATGTAAACGGGAAATGCCCAACTTGCGAAGAAGATGTTCGAATTGTTGCCTGCCTAGGGCCTTTGTAAATATATCAGCAAGTTGCTCGGAAGTCCGGACATAGGAGGGCTATATATTCCCACTATGGATTTCACCACGGACAAAGTAAGAATCTACTTCAATGTGTTTAGTTCGCTCATGGAAGACCGGATTCGCAGCAATATGCAAAGCTGCTTGACTGTCACAGTATAATCGCATAGGATTGGGATGCTACTTCTTCCGCCTCAGTCGATGATCTGGACACTGTATGCTGCTTCTTCATCTTCCACGAGATTGGTGCTTGTCCCAATAAAACAAAGTATTCGGTGAGAGAACGTCGTCAATGGACAACCGGCCCAGTCAGAGTCACAGTAAGCATATAATCGAAGATCACTGTCAGCTGGAAGGAAAATTCCCTATCCTGGATTACCTTTCAAATATCGCACTACACGTAAAGCCGCCTCCCAGTATTCTTCACGGGGGGTCTGCATAAATTGAAAGAGCACATGCACACAATAGGACAACTCAGGACGGGTAATGGTCAAGTAAATCAAATGACCCACTAGCCTCTTGTAACTCTCCAGCTTTATCATCAAATGACCATCTGCCATAGCCAATTTATGATTTTGTTTTAGGGGAAGACTAGCTGGCTTAGCTCCTAACAATCCAGTTTTTGATATGATATCCAAAGCATACTTCCGCTGACAAATAGAAATACCTTCCTGGTTTCTTGCGACCTCCACTCCTAAAAAATACTTTAAAACTCCCAAGTCCTTCATGTGGAAGAATTGACTCAGATACTTCTTGAATTTCTGAATGGCATCCCCATTATTTCCAAAGATGACAAGTTCGTCAACGTAAACCAAAATATTTAACTGTACTTGCCCACGTCGAAGCATAAACAAAGAGTAATCAGATTGCGACTGGGTAAAACCATACTGTTTCAAGGCTGTTGTTAGTTTAGCAAACCATCAACGAGGGGCCTGCTTCAATCCATAAAGCGACTTATGCAGCTTGCACACCTTTCCAGGCAATCTTGAAGCAAATCCAGGAGGCATCTTCATATAGACTTCTTCTTGTAGATCTCCATGAAGAAATGTGTTCTGTACATCCATCTAATGCAATTCCCAATTTTTGGCCACAGCAATTGCAAGGAATGCACGTACTGTAACCATCTTTGCCACAGGTGCAAACGTTTCATTGTAGTCTATCCCTTCAACCTGTTTGTTTCCGAATATCACCAAACGCGCCTTGTACCGTTCTATTGTGCCATCTAAGTTGTATTTTATCTGGTAGACCCATTTACTTCCGAGAGCCTTTTTCCCTGGTGGCAAGTCCTCCACTGTCTAGGTTCTATTATTTTCTAAAGCTTCAATTTCCTTTCTCATTGCCTCTCTCCAACGAGAGTCCTTGACAGCTTCTGAATAACCCTATGGCTCATGACTAGCTATGACAGCTGCTAAGAAAGAGCGATGTCGCAAAGAAAATTTATCACAATTCACATAAAGTGTTATAGGATAGAGAGTACCTGAGGAGTGAGATTGGCAAGATGAACTAGCAGAAGAGCTCAGACTTTGGTTCAAACACCATATTGTGTGTATGACGTAGACGAGTGGAAGGATGCATCACTCTATGACCTCGTCCAAGTTGCTCACTCCCTGCATTCGTTTCTACCATGGAACCCCCCCTTACATCATGCTCCACTTCATCATGTTCACAACTGTCCCCATTGCTATCCATGACCTCACTAGTACTATCACCCCTTCCTCTTTTACTTTCACAATCTTCCTCGTTATACACTTCAATCTCCACCTGGGTATAATCAAGATGACTATCATTGTGTTCGACTTTTTCTCCATCAACAGCATATGGAAATTCAGTTTCTAAAAACACCACATCCCTAGAAACAAAGTATTCATTTTTCTCCAAGTCATAAACTCTCCACCCCTTCTTGCCAAAGGGGTATCCCACAAAGACACAACGTCTAGCTCTACTAGCAAACTTATCCCTGGTACGATTTAGGCTCCATGCATAACACTAACGCCCAAACGTTCGTATATGCTTGTAGCTAGGTTTCTGCCCATATAACATCTCATACGGTGATTTTCCCAAAAGAAGAGTGGAAGGGGTCCTGTTGATCAGATAACTGGCCGCCATAACACACTCTCCCCAAAACTCAATAGGGAGGTTAGCTTGAAATCTAAGAGCTCTGGCAACATTTAGTATATGTCTATGTTTTCTCTTGACACGTCCATTCTGTTGCGGTGTTTCAACACATGAGGTCTGATGTATTATACCTTGCTCAAAAAAATATTCTTTCAAGCATATAAACTCAGTACGATTGTCACTTCTAACTATCTTTACCGATTTATCATATTGGCGTTTAACCATAGTGAAGAAATTTCGCAAAGTTTTGCCCACTTCACTTTTGTTATTGAGTAAGAAAATTCAAATGGCTCTTGAGAAGTCATCAACAATAGTCAAAAAATACGTGGCACCACAAGACGCCCATACTGAGTACAGACCCCATAAATCACAATGAATCAAGTCGAAAATTCCTTTAGCATTATTTTCACTAGAATCGAATGTACCTCTTGTCTGTTTGGCTTTTGAACAAACACCACAAATTCTATTTCCACTACCACATCTAATGTTCAAATCAGGAAGAAATTTAATTACTTTTTCGGAGGGATGACCCATTCTCTTGTACCATAACTCATATGAAGCTTCAACCTTTGCCTTGTGAACCTTGCTTGAGCACGCACCCTTGAAGTAGTAGAGCCCTTTGCGTAGTTCACCCGCACCAATCACCATCCTCGAAGTGCGGTCCTGTACAACACAAAACTTATTAGTGAATTGGATATTAAAATTTGACTCCTCTAGTAATTGCGACACAGATATCAGGTTACAATTCAAACGAGGAACATAAAGCACATTAGTAAGCTTCATGTGCTTATTTATAACGACTGTCCCTTTCTTTATTGCCATGACACGCTTTCCATCGGGCAATCCAACTGGACAACCAATCACAGTCTCGGTATCATGCAGGTGGTTCAAGTTCCCAGTCATATGGTGTGAAGCTCCTATGTCAATTATCCAATTCATACCTGTCAACTTTTCATTTGTGCTGGGTTTGCAAGAATTCAAGAGATTAAGAAAAGTGGACCATTATTCATTAGTCAATCCATTGAATGCTGCACGATCTCCCTCTGTCGTGTGGATTGGTTCAGAAGTTTGCCCTACCACTTGTGCAGCATTTGCCCTCTGTACGCCTCCACGTCCACGACCAGTTTTGCCTTGTGTTCCTCGGCCTCGTGTTTTCCCACCTCCAGTAGATCTCGGCCGGTCTCCCCACTAGTCTGGGTAGCCGATGAGTTGAAAACAACTCTCAGCTTCATGTCCTGTTCGTCTGCAGTTCGTGCACACTCCAGATTTTTCTTTTGTGTCATGTCCCGTTCTTTTTGTTCCAACTTGCGTCTGCACAGCAAAGCTCATCGCCTCCCTTTTTTCTTCTTTGCCGTGGGTCATGGCTCTCAGGCACTCTTCTTGTATCACCATGGCATAGGCTTTGTTCAAGTTTGGCAGCGGATCGGTAACCAGAATATTGGAATGCACTATTCCATATACTGCATCGTCCAAGCCCATCAGAACTTGATGGACTCTTTCTTCTTCTCGTCTCTTCTCCAGCTTCGCAGCGATGTTCCATATGCAGCCTGCACAAATGCATGTCGGAATTTGTTCATAATTAGCGAGTTCTTCCCATATCTGTTTCAGTTTGCCATAATAAATCACAATTGGGAGACCAGCCTATTTGCTGTTCGCAAGATCTGCTTTGAGTTGCTGTATTGTTGGCCCATTGCCCACTGAAAACTGCTCTTTGATGTCATCCCACAAGTCTTTCACAACCTCCATATACGTGATTGTAGAATGCAGGCTTGGCTCTATCGTGTTGAGGATCCATGAAACCAGTATGGAGTTTACAGTCCACCAGTCTTCCAATTCCGGTGAATCATCTGCAGGCTGAGATATAGACCCATCGATAAATCCAATCTTCTTCTTGGCTCGGAGCGCCATCCGCATTGCTCGAGCCCATTCTTCGTAATTGTCTCCTTTCAGTTGAACTTAGGTAATTATATTACCCGGGTTGTCGTTGGCAGTCAAGCAGTATGGTGAAACTACCTTCCTGCTTCTGCCCTCACCTTCATTCTTCTTCTCTTTTCCATTTGCCATTATCAATCAACCAAAGCCTGAACGGTGCTCTGATACCATGTGAAACTTTCAGACGAAGGAGAAAGATAATGGAGAACCCTTCTCTGCTTCCGTATTACACCCAACAATTACAAGATACATATATATGAAGTTCCCTTGCGAGGAAGTCGGCTAACCATTAGGAAGAACTACAATTACAATTAGGAACATAATCACCAACTCCTAAAAGAATATAGAAAACCAAGATGATAACTAAAATACATACAAGATACAGCTCATATACGATAAGGCTCATACGATTAGGCTGATTCATATGATAAGGCTCAACACCATTAAGTTTGGACTGTCCAATTCAATATATCTTGTCCCATCCAATCCATCCAAATTGAAAACCATTCCATTAACACCTCTACCTGCATTCACTTTCCGGCAACAGCGGGTCTCACAGTAAGCCAACTTTCGCCTAGGTAGTATTTTTTGGCAACTTATCAAGAATGATGACCCGTCTCTCTTAAGTAGGTAAGTTACTTAATTACCCATTAAAAGGGAAAATTGGCCAATGGGACTAAAATGTCCTTGCAACACATAAAAGTCAAGGATATTTTAGGAAATTCTCACTTACACAATTAACTTTTCTCCACAAAAGAATATAGGTAAATGGGGCCTAACGAATTTTCCTTTACAACTTGTCCCCAACTTTCTGTTTCTCTCTTATCTTCTATCAAAGTAAATTATTTAAAGGGTTTGATTTATTGCCGTGTTTCATTTCCTAACCCCTTTTGCTTATTGTAATCAACAATTATTGCCAGCATATTAACGTGTGTGATCATTCCTATTCTTGGATTTTAAATTCTAGTAGAAAATGCTTCTTAATTTATTCATTTAGGAACATGTAGGAGAGTGATAGATAACAAAAATTTTCACAACTTAAAAGATCAAAAAATATTGATGAGCAATAACCACAAATGGGTAAAGATTTTAATAAGATAATCAGTAGTACAACTAATAACATTCGGATTGGAGATTGTTTAGGATGGAGGCTGAGAGAGGGACCTAGAAGGTTATAGAAGAAGAGCATGGGTAATAGTAGCCTTCAGATCTCAAAATCCCTTTGACAGCCACCTAGAGATTTGTAGTGGGAGATTTAAGGAATGGACATACCTTGTTAATAAAGTAACTATCGTCCCACCTTGTTAGAGTTACATGTTGAAGAGCCCTAAAAGTGCTTCTGTAAAATGTTGGATCAGCCATAGGTTCACCACTGGAGGAAGTCAAATGAGTGGAGGCAGCCATGGAAGAATTAATAGGCTTAACCTCATGCATTCGGGCTTTGATGAATAAATCATGAATATATTTGTATTGAGAGAGATGAAGACCAATAATGGATTGATTGATCTCAACACCAAAAGGATAGTAATTAAGCACTAGCCAAATCACGTAGTGCAAATTGAGAAGAAAGTTGAGAGATAAGATCCATAACAAGGATGTCATCAAGATATACAAGTAGGACAACTTCACCAAGCAAAGAAAGAGGTGTCAGCTTGAGATTCACAAAAATATAGAATGAGTAAGAAATAATGATGCCTGATGAACCATGATTGGGTAGCTTGTTTTAAGGCCATATAAACTCTTGTTTAGGTGACACATAATCAAGGTGAGAAGGATCAACAAACCTGATCAAGGTTGTTTCATATATATTTCCTTGTAATAATGCCATGAAAAAAGGCATTGCTAATATCCAACTGTTGGACTTCTGAATTGAAGAAGAGAGTTAAAGAAAGTACAATTCGGATTGTATAGTAAGCTTGATGACTGGACTAAACATCTCATCATAGTCAATGCTAAGAGCTAAGAGCTTGGAAATACCCTTTGGCAACCAATCAAGCTTTAAATAGAGCCATTGGAACGTGCTTTATACAATACGCCCATCAATTTCCTACTACATTTTTATTTGTAGGGAGTGGCATCAAGGCCTTGAATTCATCAACTATTGCTAAAACCCACCAAGGGTCTTTCTGAGCTTGTGTGTAAGAAGAGGGCGTGGTTTCTGTAAGAGACTTGCTTCAAGTGCATATCGAGAATTGTGTTTAAAAATACCTTATTTTGATTTGGTTCCATATATAGGATGAGATGATGTGAAGTGGATAAAAATGGTACAAAGATAATAGGCAAAGGGGAAGGATATGGCTCTAGCAGTGTAGTAGTGGATGAGTCTAAATTAGGAAATGGAGCTTGTGGAGTGTCTGAAGTGCCAGATAATGACAGTATATGGCACTAGTATATATCCGAACCAGTAGAATGGATGACAATGGAGTTGAAGGCGGATGTGATGGCTGTTGAACAGATGCAATAATGGGAGTTTTGACTAATTAAAGATAACATTTCAAGAAATGTCAATCCATCCCATAGGAATGTGAAGGCATTTATATTCCTTGTGAGGAATACTAAAGCCAAGTAAAACACACTCATCAGATCGGAAATCCATCTTGGAGCGATGGTAGTTAGGGACGCAAATGTGGATAGCAAGTGCACCCAATTACATATGCAATATAGAATAATCAATTAGAAAGATAAATAATTTTTACCAAGGAGGGATCTGTAAACACAAATTTCATGTTAAATTTGGAGTACAAAATTAATGCGGATAAATTTAAAGAAATTTAATTTTTTTTTGTAAAAATTTAAATGGAATACAAATTTTCTTTTTCTTTGAAGAATATCCTTTGATTTCCTTGTCACAAACACGATTGAACTTGCATTTGTTGCTTGTTACGGATACGATCCGAAAATCTTGACAATTTGTTGTACAAGGAAATTGCAACGATCGATTCGACATGCACAAGATAGGAGAATTCTCTTTCTTTTTTTTTTCGGGTTGTAGTAATTTGATGGAGCTTTTGGTTACAACTCAAAGGCCGGAGTCCTTTTTGCCGATGTTGTACGGAACTGTAATGGTTTCAAAGCTTCAATGATTGAGGAGCCGAAATTGTAATTCTTCTTCCCTCAATGTTGGTGCAGCCCGTCTCTTCCTCTCTTGAAACTGTAGCAACAATGCCGGAGCTAGACTTTTTTTTTTCTTTTCAAATTTTCTGTCTTCCCCTTCCTTTCTCTTATTTTTAAAAGAACTTGCTCTCCTCTTTCCAAGGGGTCCATTCTTCTCATCCCATCCCCCCTTTTATAATGAATTGGTTCATTTCAAGAATCCGCCCCCATTTCAATTTTGAAATTCATGTTCTAAAAGGGAATGATCTTTAATAGATTTCTTGGCCAGCCTTAATTTTTTCTTACCCAATCATCAATTAGACATTATTGCATGTTAATCTCCATTAAATAGGTCCCACTAAATCCCCCAACTATTAATGTGATCCTCTTTCACTCCAAATCAATTATTGGCAATCTATTAATGGGGGCATCTTACTAAGATCTATCTGGTGCCCATAAGTTAGGCCATAGGATCAATATTTATGATTCAGTGGAAGGTCCACATAAAAGGAAATACATCATCCCATTATCAATTAACCAACTGTCATTTTCCTATTTATTTTGTCACTTAAAATCTTTTAATTTAATCTAAACTCGCTACATTAGTTTGAAAAGATTTTTTGTTGATTTGTCATTTTATTACCACCTAAAGGTTGAGATTTAGAATGGTAATTGGGTGATTACACACCATGTGTAGCCTTATCATATGGGGGTGGTATGTTTAGAAAACTAAGCGCCAAGGGATTAAATCCATTTATAAAGAAATCTTGTGTGACCAATTAGGCCAATAACCAGCACATATCTTGGCCATCTAAATCTTTTTTCCATATCAATTACCATTTGAATGAGGGTCCCACCAAGTTGATCAGAGGGGATCTCTCTCAGAAAAAGTTTGTAATTACCACTCAATGTGGGCTGTCTCAAACTTTATTCAATTTGATTTGTAGTGGGCCCTACCCAATATTTTCTTGGGCCCAAATTCTATTATTCTTTTATTAATGGGCCAATAACTCCTTTTCACTCAATTTCATATTGGATCCAAAATTTATATATCACAAGAGCATGTGAAGCACTGGCGTAGGCAGCCGACTGAGAACAAATGCTACATATCATACCAACGACTCTAGGGAATATATCAACAGAGGCAACTTTTCAACATGACTTTTGAAAGTAAGAAATAAGAATGGCACTTCAGACTTAGAGAGCGTAGGCATAAATAGGCATAAGGGCTAGACCCCATACATCATAGAAAACCAGTTCTAATGGCTTATTTACTACAGTAGAAATAGATGCAAACGGAAGTGAAAGACTCTTGCCTTGAGGACAAGCACTACAGAATGAAAAGGATTTATTTGAAATCTTATGACTAGGATGAGCTGGTTGCAATTTGTATAGACCATCTTTGGACCTAGAAAAAGCACCTTCCCCGATCACTCAGTCCTTAATATGAAAACCAAGAGAGTCAAATACAAATATTTATTGTTGTCCTTGAAGAATTGGTGAAGTTAGGTGCATGCAAAATAGAGGAGCAAATATCAGAAATTTGTAGGCCTGTACCATTGCCTACTCTGGTTTCATTAGAGCCAATGTAAGTATCTTGAAGGATGGAGATTATTTAGATCTAAAGTCAAGTGGTTTGTCGCCCCTGAATCAGGATATCAAATGAAATCATCAAAAGCAATGTTGGAGGAAGTAGGAAGAGACAGATCTGGCATATCACCCCATAGTTCTTGGAGTCAGACGACGAGGTGGCCTAGTGGGATTCTTCTTGTTATTACCATAAATGAAGTTCTATAGAGGCTTTGACTACAAGCAGAAAGAGAGTCTGAAAGTCCTTTGACGTTTTGGATATAATCAGTAAGGGATACATCTCCTTTCTTAATATGAGCAAGTTCTAGTTTCAAATAATGAATTATGGATTTATTGGAAGAAGAAAAGAGGCGATTACCAACCTGGGCTAATAGCCTAAAACTAGCTCTATAAATGATGATAATGACCAATTCATGATAAGTTGATTCAGTTCTTGGTACGAGATCTAATCTGGATTGATGTGCCTTCACCATACAAAATTATAAGAAATTGAGGATAATTGTCTCAAATAACCATTTAACCTAAAAGCTTAAGTTGTTAGGTTGATATTCTCTAGGGTGCCCCTCACACAAAAATCCTTTGGACTTGAAGTGTGAACAAGCACAAGTCTATCCATACCTTGTGTTGAAACTTAATTAATTATAATGGGAGTAATGAGGGTCTCTGTGCAAATTATGTAGAAAACTGAGAAGTTTTTTATGCTGAATTGCAATTTTTTGAAAGTTGGTGTGAAGATTAGCTGAGAAAGGGGGTGTTTTTGTAAAGAACTGATAAACAGGAGGGCACCTCCTATCTGCTAAACCCAGTTGGCGCCCATCCTACTGTATTACCATGCTCCCCTCTCCTTAGCAAACCCTAGGGAGCCTTTTTAACCTAATCTTTTCACTCTTAGAAAACCCTAGCCGCTCCTAAGTATTTAATCTCCACCATCTACCTCTTTTAATCTCAACCACTCATTTTAGGGCTCTCCCTTATAGATTTTAAACCCTAAGGCGTCACCTATCCTGCTAATCCTCACCATTCAGCCCCTCACATCCAAATCTCAGCAACTCCCTCCATCTTATATCACAGCCATTCAATCTAGGACACCACCTATTATTTTAATCTTAACCCTTCAACCCTAGATGTTATAATTTACACCCTCCATTTCTAAGCGCCCAAATCTCAGCCATACATAATATTGGGTGCCCTCTCATTTCATTTTCAGCCACAGGATCACCCCAAAACCATCTTAGCCATCCATTAGAAACCCTAGGGTGTCCCTAACTTTGCTAAATCCTAATTGTCGCCTCCCATCTTTCTCCCTATTTCTAGTTGTGTCCCAGAGGCCCGATAAAAGGGGTTGGTCAATTCACCCGGTTAACAAGGTTAAGGTTTCTTGAGGAGTTCATGGGTTGTAGAAGGGGAGGACACCTAGATCTTATCAGGAGGGGTTCCTGCAAGTTGTTCAACCATTTTGCAACTACCGCCACGGGATCTGATCAACCATTCTTTTCTTTTCTTTATTTTTTTTTCTGTTATTTTTATTTCTATAATCTTTTAGAATTAATTCTTGTTCGTTTCTCTGTTTGCAAATCTGAATTTGTTCGTTTCGAGGCTAAGGTGTCTCGAGGGGTTCGAGGGTTGTAGAAATGACAGATGCCCGGTTCTTGTCAAGAGGGGTTTCTGCAAGCTGTCTGGCCGATCTACAACTACCGCCATCGGATCCGAATTCCGAATCATTTTTTTTTATATATTTCTTTTATTTCCTTTGTTGATTCCTATACTTTATTAAATTCTGATTTTTGTTTATTGTCTTATTTAAATTCAAAACATTTTAACAATAATAGATTATATTTTCTTATTTTCTGCAATTCTTGATTGTATTCTCTTGTCCAGATCTAAGCATATATTTATTTTTCACTTATTTCCCTGTGAATACGACTCGTTCTCACCCATTTACTATATTAGTAATTGTTTGAGAAACGATAAAAATTATAAATGTTTAAACTGATGTTCCTATGTGTTTAACGACGCGCTTCCAAAAAAACCAATACCATCTCAAAAAACTATTCAAACTAAACTTCATTGAATTAGATGAGGTTCTTGAATAGATTGATATTCTACAAATTGAGCTTAATTGAGTTGTCGATACATTATATAGTTGTAGAATTGAGTTGTAACTCAAAAGGAAACTAAAGCCTAAAGGGATAAAATGCTAAGCTGGCATGTAACAGTGTTCAAATGAACAAAGCAAACTAACAAAGTTAATAGGGCATATGCAGTGCTATATGTGGAAATAATTGTTTCGTAATGCAAGGATGACACTCTAATTTCCAAGTACTCTCATCGGTAATGCAAGGATGACACTGTAATTAAAACTTTTTTGCTCTATTTCTGATCTAAACTCATTCACCCCCGAAGCAAATATAGGTCCATATTCCATGCAAAATTAATTGCAAACCAATTAAGACTAATAAAATGCAAAGACTCTGCAATTCCCTGATGCAGCTGCAGCTTCAACTGCAGTTCATGCTTTAAAAATAACTGAAAACAGAACAATCAATTGGACGTCACAAAACCTAACCCAAAGCAATCAATGGCACATTTTTCTACATGGATATACCTTTGCAAGATATCCACAATAAATAGAACACAACAAAGAAAATAATTTCGTCTTGGTTTCCTACCATCCAAATTCTGGATTATTCAAATGAATTTTAGGAGTATTATATATAACCAGTACAACAGGAGAATTCCTGTATAACCCATGTTGGAGAGATAGGTATAAAGCTGTATGCATGTGACTGAACAGGAAAGTACATGCCATTCTACTATTGGTTTCTATCTTAATGCCTTTCCTCTTTTTGCTTTATAAGCATATTTTATTGGTACTTTCATAATTAATGTGGTATGAAGCCTGAGCTGCTTGGGAGGCCCATAACATTATATTAGAAAATCTCCATAGTGAAGAAAACTCTTATAAGTTGGCTGGCTGTTGAAATGCGGAGTCTCTTACATCTGCACTTTCAGGGAAGTCAATCAAGGCATCAAGTTCTCTCATGTTCTTCCAACCTTCTTAATTTTTGTATTTTCTCTCTTTCTAGGGATTTAATGTATATTTATTTTATTGATTACTGGGGCTGAGCTCGCACCCCCTCCTCGCCTTATGTAGCCCTATTTATATCAAAATAATCTCAAGCCCAAATAAAAATAGTAACTGAATGCTTTTTCTCTTCCAATGTTAAGTTTTACATTTAGGCGCCGTTTGTTTTTTGGTAAGTTATTTATTCATGTTTTTTTTGTCCTAAGTAAATAACGCAATAACTATTTTAGTCATAGAAATCCATTATTAAAAGGGGTGTTTTTGTCCCATTCAAGTGTTGGCAATTTTCCCTCTATGTGGAAAAATTATTTATCCACTTGGGAGATGAATTATCACTTTCCTAGGCAAGTGATACCTAGGAAAGTAAACTTTCCCTGGTCCACATAAAGCTAAAAAAAGAATATGAAATTCTTGATCAATAAGAATCAAAATCCCATTGACCAATTTTCCCCCTCTCAAAATCTAAAAAAAATGCCCCCTTAATAAAGTTTTTATTGTCTTACTTTAAACATGTATTGGATCCTGAAGCTGTTCCCACTCTGCCCACCTCTCAGCCAACCCCATCCTTGTAGCATCCTTACAACTTCTGCCATTTTGGGCGATCCTTTATAGAGTTTTGAGTATAAAATAATGCAACCAGCTGGACAGTGATATCAACTTCTTTGGGTCATAATACTTTTAAATGGCTATCCACAATGTCAAGAACCTTTTCTCCCTCAGCAATATTGCTCCAGCTATCCTGGGTCTTGGGATGGGTGGACTAGATAAAGAGTCAAAAAGCCCATATCAATAGATCTGACCTGTACAAGGGATTAGAATATATCTCTTTGGTGGAAAAAATCCAGTCTTGAACCAATTTTGAATATAAAATATAAGACAAACAAGTTGTTTAGAATTGGACCCAGCCTATCAATTTAGGTGGGTCCAAATAAAAAAAAAAAAAAAGTTCATCGAGACCATAATATTATAGAGATTACAATTTTGACCCAACCCACCTACTTAAAAATCTATTCATACCAATCCATTTTAATTGTGGGTCAATATGGGTCAAAAAAGCCATTAGGGTTAGGGTGGAGTTGGGTCGATGGTATCCACCGACATCGGGTGGGTCATAAAGGTTGATTCCAAAGGTTCATCTCTTGAAGCAACGCGTGAAACTTGGAACAGTAGATCCAGGGAGTTGGCGAAGTCAGATAACCATTGTTCGGTGGTCTGAAAGAGTTTGATTAATGATCTAACACCAGTAGTCTCAAGCAGTTCGAACTGATGATTCAAGCTTGTAGAGTTTCAGGTCCATGTAGTTAAACAATATTATCGAACAAAGTGACAAAGATTCCATATTTCTATTGCACTAGAACAAAATTCACCTCCTCATAATACAACCATGGGAAGAGTCGGACATGCTACATTCGTTAGCGCTGAACATAACGTGAATTTGCACTCAGGCTGTATTGCTGAAGACTACGGAGGTCGTATGTGTATCAGTTTATGTTAAAAACACAAGCTAGATCTAGTAGGTACAGCATTGTAAGCATACTGAATGAATACTTGATAAATATTCTAACCATTTATAAAAGTTTGTTTTTAATCATTTTGAAGGATAGGCTGGGGGTATTTTAAGGTACATGTGTAAAAAAAATTTTATAAATACTTACTCAATGTGTTCACCATACTTGATCCCAACTGGTTAAAACATACAAAGCTCATCAGAGGTGTCTTTGGTACATTAAAGCCTAGTGGGTCTAGCAGTTGTTGACACATTCATCCAGTAGGAAAAGTGAGTCAAATGTTGGCGGGATTTGATCTAAGTCTCCGCTGCTACGACCAATAAGAGACCTTACCAGCAACCAGTTGTTTGGCACCTTGCTTCGTTAGACTGATTTGAGTACCATTATTGTATGAGCTGAAAGTGGTAAAGAAAGAGGAGAAGCTAGTGGGAAAATTGGGACACCCAGGACTAGGGATGATAATGGATTAACAGCTTTGTGGGCTTGTAGTGGATACAAGCTGGGCTGGACTAGAGTGAAAAAATATATATATATATATATATATATGCTTGTCCGGGCCTAAAACTTTATGAGTTGGGGTGGTTCAAAAATGATTACTTCTGATCAGTTCACACCACTTTCCCATATGCTCAATAATGATCGTGTTGTTATGTGGAAAATAAGACATTATTACAAAGAAATCAGGGGTGGGAACAGAGTAAGTCTACAGACACTGACTAACTTAACTATAGAAAATTAAGTTTTACGTGGTTGCAAATAGATGTTAGTTTAGGTTGTATTTGGTTTGCAAGAAAAAAGGTACAAACCTTGTATGGATTTCCTTACATTTGTCTTCCTTTTTATACTTTTTATTAATTTCAAACCAAACAGTATTAGAAGGATGGTTAGAGGTTGATGTCTCTTGGTTTTTCTATGGAATTGTGACGTGTGGATAATATTAAAAAATGAAAAATGTAAGAATAATCATATTGTTAGGTAGAGAAATGGGGTTACCAATGCATGCCTTTTGGTGATCAATTAATGGTAAGGTAAGTTAGTCAAATTGCTTTAATTTGGTATTGCCATTCCATTGATCAATTAATACCACAACTCAATTTCTTAAAATAAAATATAGGCATGATCGAATAAACCTTTTTTTTCTGACAAAGTGAAATTAAGGTTAACTAACTTAATGCATCCCAAGCCTCGTCCTCCTTTCACAACAAGCTTTGTTTTTGTGTGCGCACTATTCCTTCTGAAATTAATAAATAATAATGTCCGTTTATTCTTTGCATGTTGTGTGGGCTATGACATGGTCCAACTATATGTGATTTATGGACTTTATAATCTACTTGGGCTGCATCGTAGATAATTGGGCGTAATTTTTAATTTGATGTTTCTTCTCTCTTTTGTTAAATACTAGGCCCCATCCAAAATAATGGGTTGGATCGATTTACACAAAACATGTGTATTATCTTATGTTCTTTTCTTCATTTTTGAACTAGAGAATTTCCCCATATCAAGTACGGGGCAATTATGCATTTTTCTTTTTGTTTTTTGTAATAATAATATTTTATTTGTTTTTTTTTTGGTAGAAAATATAATTTTAAACTTTCATTTAAAACAAAGACCCCCTAAACTTTCACTTTGCAACAAATACCACCTTAGCCATTAAGTTAGATGATAAAATACATTAAATTACCAAAATACTCACTTAAACGTTCCTTATTTTCTTTTCTTAGCCTTTCCTCTTAAACCCTAGTTGATCCAGAAATACCTCCATTTTATCCAAACGAAACTAGCCAAAATAACAAGAATAATTTCACTAACATAGAAAAACAAGTTTCTTTGACTTCTTTTTTCACTGGGTGAATGTCTCTCTTCATCTTAATATATAAAAATTATATAACCACTCCCTTATCCAATAAACTAGGAAAATCCAAATGAAACATTAAATTTATATCTATTAAAAAGAAACATCTACCATTTCATCTAAATATTGAATCCAACTAGAAATCTGCAATGATACATTAGAGCAATCAAGAGGTCCTCAATATTATATCTACAAAATTAATTAAATCATAAATAATTCAAACAAATAAGAAAAAGACTGTTTGGGGATTTAAGAATTTTTAAACAGTTGAATGATAATCTTTTTTGAAGTTAATTGGCGAAACCCTAACAAGTGGTATTTGTCACAAATTAAAAGATTAGGGGGTCTGTGTCACAAATGAAATTCAGGTCATAATTGTAACTAACCTTATAGTACAAGGGGGTCTTTATAATCTACCTCTTCTTTTAGTGGGCAACCATGTGTTTGGAGTTAAAGAGTAGAGTTAACTATTCTCACTTTTTTTTGAAAATGGATAAATACATGTCAAAGGAAGAAATCTTTTATTTAAGAATGAAAAGTTTCTTAAATAAAATTTGTTTAAAAAATAGAATTCCATGTGTATGAAGGAGCACTCTAGTGTAAGAGGGTTTTACTTTAACAAATACATTAGAAAATGACCCTCGCACTAAGTATGGGAAAAATACACCTATGTATCATTTTATTTTTTATTGGCATCTTTTCTTTTATAAAAATATATTCTTATTTAAGATTTCACTATAATTTGTCTAGTAATTATATCTAACTTAAATTTCCTATTTAATTTGAATAATCAAATTAAGTTAAATATGTAATTTAAAAGTCTTTATAATGATTCTTTTATTTTATTTATGTTATTGAAATATAAAGATTAATACAAACACCACAATCTTTGAGTGGATGCCTTTTTTATTGATAACCATATGTTTAGAGTTAGCTTGGAGTGAAATTCATTTTTTTTATTGGTAGCTATGTGTCTAAAGTTTTTTTTTTTTTTTCTGAGAATGGAATTAACTACTCTCACATATTCTAAGAGTGGGTAAATACATGTCTAAAAAAGAAATCTTCTATTTGAAAGTGGAAATAACTGCTCCTTTCATACTCTCTCTAGATATAATATGATATCACTTGTTTAAAAAAAAGGTTTGTGATTTAGGGCTTTAGTTTAAATATATACTAGAGAAAGACTATTACACTAAGTATGGGGTAAATGCACTTTTTTGTAATAAAATCATTTTATTTAAAATATACTATTTTTTGGTAATTATATAAAAAATTAAAAGTCATATTCTTATTTAATTTAAATAATTAATTTAGGTTTAATTTATAGTTTACAAGTATTATTCTTTATAATGATTCTTTTATTTGAATTATAAAACTAAATTACAATGTTAATATGAGTCTTATTCCTTTGGAATAGATGAATTATGTGTTTAAAGATAGTTTCGAGTCGATATATACCCTTCTTTCATATTTCTCATGTGTCTAAAGTTTGCATTTTTTCTTAGAGAAAAATTAAATATTTTCATTTTTTAAGAGTGAGTAGACACATGTCTAAGAAAGAAAACTTTTATTTGAGAATAAGAAGATCTATTTCTACAATTTAATTATTTTTCAAAAAATAGAAAGTCGCTTGTCTAAAAAATTCTCTCTTATCTGTGGGTTAAAAGTTTTTATCAATCTATTCTTATTTAAATTAGGAAATTGAATTACAAAGTTAATATGAACACACATCCTTTGTAGTGGGCAAAAGATGTGTCTAAAATCAACTTAGAGTGAATAATTTTTTATATATGTAGCTATTTTTCTAAAGCTAGCACATTTTTCTAAGACTGGAGTCAATTTCTCTTAAGTTATTTTAAGAGTAGATAAATACATATATGACAAAGAAGCTTTTATGTGAAGGTGAGAATATTTTCTTTTAAAATACTCTTCCTTGAAAAAATAGGATGTCACTTATCTAAAAGAAATACTTTCTATTCTAAGGGTTAAGAATTTTTGCCATAGTTCTTTTATTTGAATTAGAAAAATGAAATTACAAATTGTTAATATTATCCCACTACTAGAAAGATCACCTATAGGGGCAAGAAAAAATGCCTTTAAAGATAGAAAAAATGCCTCTGAAAACTATAAGAGGGACTCAAGTGATTGCCTCTAAATGCCTAGTCTCTAAATATTATAGAAGCACTTGATGGATAATTAAAGGCACATCTAATAAATGCCTTCAAAAATAAGATTCCGAGGCACATAGTCATGCCTCTAAAGCATTGCCGCTAAAAACATTTTATAGAGACATGTATGAATGCCACCAAATGTACATTTTTAGAGGCATTTTAGTTAAATTTGAGGCAAATTTATTTTCCTCAAAAAGTAATTTTAAGAATCCTATTTATGTTTTACAATAGCACTTGTAATTGCTACTAAAAGTATTAGTTGCTCTTATTTTGAGACACTTTTGGCCGCCTCTGAAGGTCATTTATTTATGTTTTAAAAAACTATTTTATCATATATAAAACATATGTAATTAAACATATATAAAAACATTTAATTTTCTATTTAAAATAATTCATTGACAAATCTATTAAAAGATAGCAATTGTTTTTGAATATTGTTTAATATTAATTGATATAAATTCAAAGAAAATGAACAATCCATCTATAAAAACATATGGGATAAAAAAAATATAAAAAACAATTCACTTCCTACTTTAAAAAAAGAAAAAAAAAGTAGTTCATCTTGACACCATCTGCATTCTTTTTCTTCTACAATCTAAAAGAAAAAATAATACAAGAAAAAGCAAAAATTGGTTAATTGACTATGTCTTCACACTTCATTCAAGTAAAAATTCATTTTTGGAGAACAATAGATAGACATAACAAATGGTACTTCTTAAGAAGGTACTTCCATGAATATAGAGAAAATGAGTTATGATAATTTAGGAGAAACTATTCAAGAGGTGAAGGAAAATAAAGAAGCAAGAATAGAGTCATTTCACAATGAGTCAAATTATGATTCTTTAGTTTCCAATTCACCATACTCAGTTATGATGCTTTAATGTCCAATTTGACTTAAAACTACAATATAATCAGTCAAAAACCATACTTTCCTTTCTTCCTTCTTGTGATGCTTAATAACTTCCAAAGGCTACTTGCTTAACAACTTCTCAAGTTCATTAGCAATATCAAACTTCTTTTTGTCAAGAAGATTATGTAGGCAGAACAAATTAGCAATATATCCAAGTTTTTGTAGTAGAAGAAATGATACTAGTAGTGAAAGGATATATGTTCAATGTTTTCAGAATTATCTTCCTTATTCTCTCCAAGTCATATCATTATGTAAGCCAAACAACATAGAAACAAATTCTGAAAATTCTTAGCACATCAATTAAGTTAATGTGTGTCTAGAGTTCGGTGGTTGTTGTTATCTCATTAAAAGACTTTATTAGTTTATTGTTCCTTCAATTATCCTTTTATGATGGTTGTCATTTTCTAGCCATGATGTCCGTGAATTCTTGGCACTGCCAGAGCCTTACCCAAATTCATTGTACTATGTTTTCAACACGATGCTATTGATGTTACTTGTCTTCCACATATACTGGTGGTTTCTCATATGTTCAATGATCATGAGACAACTACAAAATAGAGGAAAGTAGGAGAAGATATCTGATCAGGTAAAGACAATTATGAGCCTCACCAAATTCGTACTTGTTTCTAATATCCAATCTCAAGAAGATAATCAATCTAAATAATACATCTATACAAGCATATACATACATTTGTGTGTGAAATTAAGTGAAACAAATTTAACTTTGTTAGATTTTTGGAGTCTATCAGATAGCTAGTAGAGCATAAATGACTACAATTGTTGAGCCCCATTCATTAAACAGTTAATAAAGCATAAATCAGGATCAGGACTCTATAGCAAGACGAGCAGGGTAAAGTTGGTACTTTGAAGTTCTCATTAAAATTTTTGAAAAGGGCATGGATTACAACTTGGACCAACTGGCTTGTGACCCAATAGGTTTATAGGGTTGTAAAACTCCCCATTTTTTAACCCTAGTTTAATTGTCACTCAACTGGGTGGGTTTCAATTTAACTATTTGGTTTAGAAACCTATCCTCTTATAATCAATCTATCCAGTTCATTGCTCCATTCCATAGTTATGAAGTCTAGATAGGTAGTTAACGTGGATTAATGGCTAAGTCTTGGATCTCTAGTGTTCACATCGTAGGTCAGTTTCAATCATCACAGGTCAACTATATGCGACACAATACCCCTTAATAAATCCAAGTTTGGTTGTATAAAACTGAGTTCCACGGATCAGATGGTTCAATTAGGGAAGGGAGAAATAAATCCTGCTTGTTCAACAATCATTCATCCTAAAATTTAGGAGATCACATGATAGGTTCATTCAACTATTGGGCTTACAATTGAACTAGAATCCAACCATCTTTCTATCTAGTTCAGTTTTCCTAACTATCTTTTAATACATTGGAACATAAAGACCTAAAGCATTAATTCCTAAGGTATCCCTATGAGAGTGATTCAATCCACAAACCTTTGGCTTTGTGTATCTATTGGGGAACCCCAGACTGTAGCAAACCTTCTAGATGAGTAACCAATGTATTTGATATGCTACAAAAGAAAATATAACAGTAGATTGAGGGGTAGAAAAATACTATCTAGTTAAAACACCTCAAGTTGCTAAAGACATCGGTATTTCAAATGGTGAACACTTGAGGCAAAGATCCATGATCTCCAAAAGTGCAAGATGTACTAATTTCTTTAAAAATGAAATATAGGAAAAGATACATAAAAAAATATCGCAAAAGCTTCAAAGATTATGTCTATTGAGACAACTTACACATGCGACGTGATTTAACCATAACATGATAGTTTAAAAAAAAAACATAAATAAGATGCATAAATTGCTTTGATTGAGACTTATAAGGTAAAAGACGTCTTCAAATTTTGTTCCAACAAATAGAAACAAACAGGTAAGATAAATAATACAAACCATTCCTACTATGTAGATTGTAAAATCCATCATCCAACAAAACTCTTATCTTAATGTGCCAATTCATCACCTCAGGTCCAGCCTTAATAAATTTAAAATGCTGATTGCGATGTAGTCACTTCACAAGTTGGCAAGAAGGAAGATGAGAAGACAAACTTTGTTAGTAAAGTGTTCCTATGGTAAACATATAAAACAAAGGCTATGCTGGCAGCCTGTGAGTTAGCCACCTTCCACTTCTAGTTGAGTGATTTCAATTAGGAGTTGGGGTCTTGGGGAGGAGTATCATGAAAGAGTAGAATGTATGAACTGGCCTAGATCATAATACTCTAGGTGGGATTTAGTGCTAAGAACATCTCTGATGTCTTTAATTAGAAATCAGACATTTGGACACACTCAACTAGTTCCCAAACATATCTCTGCATTAGTACATACTTGGGTGGAACATACAACCAATACCTATAAAAAAATGAAAATCTTGGAAAGAACAATTCTTCAAAATGCAAGAGAGTAGCAGGTAGGGTTGTAATGGGTATCACTTTCTCAGAGGATGGGTCTAAAATTCAACCTATGTTAGTTTTGGATCTCAAATATCAGTTTTCTTGTAGTGTCTCTAGGCAGTTCCTCACGAATTAATCATGGCCAATGGGGCTGTTAAGGTCACTCCCAGACAAATGGACCATGAGTTTTGGGCCTTTGTACCACCAAATAAGAACTATTATCAATAATAGGGTTAAAAGGCAACAACTGACCCCTGCGTTACAAAGCCTACTAATCTAATTGCCCTTTATAAGAAAGACAAATCAATCACCTAGAGCCTCAGATGGAACTCAGGCTACAGTCACTGAAAATCTCATCAATTGTGGGGACCCACCACAAGTTTCACTCTCTTCTACATAGAAACAAATAATTAGCAACAAACAATCCAAAATTAGGACTAGTACAAACTGGAAAATAATTCCATTCAAAACTCCCTCTTGGTATTTGTAACTCTTTGACAATAGAGTTAATGGCCTTGCTTTAAGACGCTTAAGTCAAAGAATTGGAGGTATGTATTAATTGAAGGGGATTGTAAGGTAATTATTATTTGGCTAAATTTTGAAGAGAACCTAATCTTCCATGGATATTTAGATTTTTGGTTGGGGAAGCATCTCTCTTGAGTAGAAGTTTGAATTGCTCATTCAAGTGGACTCCTAGATATGCTAATTCCCTAGCTGATTCTTTGGCTATAAGAGGAGTATCTAGACAAGGTTCTAACTAAGTACACCAAGTCTTGGGGCTCTAACAGGGGTGTATATGAGTATTTTTCTGGTATGGTTAGTTTTTTTCTATTTTGATCTATTGATCCTTATGCCTTCTTGGGAACTTCAAGTTTTGCTTTTGATCATTAATAAAATATGTTAAGTTTTATAAAAAAAAAAAACTTAGTCTTAAAGTACGAGATTTTATAAGCAAATATACTAGATGAAGATTCTTCTCAGTTCTAGTGCCATAATCAATGTAACACATTCAACACATAACTTTTAGGGATTTCAAAACCATCAATATAGATTTCAAGAGATCCCTCCTAACACAATTTTTACGCATTTCAAATAACAACACAGGCTAAGGAATTTTGTGAAATTCAATTTATTTTGTAGAAAATGTTGCATGAACACCAGCAAAGTCACCATTACTTTTTATCATCTATATGTTCCATCAGTCCTATTTTTAAGTTATTTGCTAACGCTTATTGTACCTAGTTGGACTGGATTCTTTTTTAATGAATAGTAATACTTTTCAAGTTTACCCTTCTTTTAAAGGAATTATAGTTGATAAGGGCAACTTTTGAGCCCTAATATCAATAAAAGTAATCATTTTAATATAATTTCTAAAATAGGTTAACTTTTTTTTTAAATATATCAAATAAGGGAAAAGCATTGTTCATCTTATTCTTCCTCTAAACCACTGAACAAATCTCTCTCAAGATTAATAAATATTAATCATAGATCTCTACTTTTTTGTTCTTTACTTCAGGACTTTTTTTAGAAGTACTCCCCAAGCCCTAACCCTTGTTTCGGTATGCAAATAGGATTTTAATGGGTTAAGCACTATCTTGAAGAAGAAAACCGTTAATTGAACTAAATTGCAAACATTCTCATTCGATTAATGAAGGCCACTGTAAACCAATACCCTAGAACAATACCACACAGAGTGATGAAAGATTATGCCCTTGCATCTAAAGACCTCTTCAATGGAATTTGTCGTCTTTGCAAGGGGATCCACCCCAATTGCGTTGAAGATGTCCTCAACTTGCAAGACCTTGGACATGTCGGATTTTTTATCTTTCAAAACAGGAAACACCTTTTCATACGCTAGTAGTAAGTCAAAGCAGTAGACAATGCACCAAACACTAGAACAAAACGCCATATGTAATCAACTTGTGAGACAGTTGAGGCACTGACGTCAATTTCATAAGTTAAAGAGGAGTACTTGGCCTTGATTGCAATGGATGATGATTGAAACCACCCCACCAATTAAGATACTAAATGCTTGCATGGTGAAAACAGTAACAATGAAGGCGCCACAAATCTTCTTGTTGGCATACATGGAAATAATCATGGCAAAAAGTGGATAGTCATCACCGATGTCAAACTCGTGCTAGAAGCGAGAAAAAGAAATCACCATTATGCCGTTTGGAGTACTTCCAAAAGAAAGTCCTGAAGCGAAGAACAATGTTGAGAAGAAGAGTCATTTCTGATTTATTCTTCTGGTTCAAAATGCCAATGTGGTCCATTCTTATTGGTGGGTTTACATGTCTCATGAACCCACCGGTTCATAGGATGCGAACTTAGGAAAGAAAAAGATACAAAGACTAAAGGTGGGAAGATTTGTTCATTAGTTTGAAGGAGGAAGGAGATGAATAGTGTTTCTACCTTTTTTGATATTTTAAATAAAAAGTTATTCTATTCTAAAAATTATGTTAAAAAAGATATTTTTATTGATAATAAGACTCAAAAGTTGCCTTTATCAGCTATAATCCCTTTTTAAATATAGAATTAACTACTTTTAATTTTTTTAAGTGTGGATAATGCTTGAGCAAAATTGCTTTTATTTAATAGTTGAAATATCCACTTTTAAGATACATGTTTAAAAAAGATTCTATTTGTCAAAAAAACTCATTAGCCTATGAGTTAAAAGTACATATCGTGATATTTTTATTTGAATTAAAAAATTGAATTATAAAGTTAATATGTGCCTTACATATTTTGGAATGGATAAGTGATGTGTCTAAACAACGGATAGTCATATATTTAAATTTGACATTATTTTCTAAGAATGGACTTAAGTACTCTCACTTTTATTTTAAGAGTGGATAGAGAATTCTTAAGGAAAAAAAAAACTTATATTTGAGAGTGGAACATTCATTTCTAAAATCCTTTTTTTAACATAAGAAGATAAAATTTCATAGTGGTTTATTGTAGGAAAAGAATTACATTAATTCTTTTTCTAAGTTAGGAAAAATGAATTATAATAATATTTGTGACTTAAATTCCCTTTTGTGATATGTTTTATATTCCATTCTGTGTAAATAAAAAAAAAAAAAAAAAAAAAAACTCAAAGGCAAAATTTTATAATGGTTTTTAATAAAAGTATAGGACTTAGGCCAACATTATGAACCTAATCCATATTTATTTTATGGGTTTAAACCAAATTAAATATAAAACGTTATATAGTTTGGAGGTTTTTTTTTACATACATTTTTTAACTTAAGAGATAAGTTGAAAAAATTTGTGTGTTTTAAGTTTTAGGGTTTATGTGAAAGATGTGTATACAATTATGTAATCTCATTTATTGATTTTATAGTGAGTTTCTTTTCCTTCAAACATGAATGTAAGGTATAAGTCAAACTATGAATATTTGTGTGTACTATATTTCTTAATTTTCTTTATCTTTGTTACTCTATTTTCTTATGCCATTCTATTTTCTAGGTATTGTGCAACATTTATAAAGTTAATATGAGACCCACATCCTTAGGTGTGAATTTATCATTTATAAATTTAATTTAAAGAGGATAATTTTTTCTATTGATGGTCATGTATTCAAATTTAACATTTTTTTCAAAGGCTTTGTTCAATGTTTAGAATTTTACTTTTTCTAGTAAATATACTTATTTATATTCTTTTTTATTTAATTTGTGTGGATAAATGTATCATATGGGTCATATTTTATCATTTTAATTTTTTCATTAATCATCTACTTAGGAAACTCAACATACCAATGGGTCCAACAGGTTTCTGAAATAAGAACATAGATAAGTTAGTCAATAGGAATTGTAATCTCATTAATCAACTTCCTCCTCCAAAATCCCAAAAATGAACTAAGCTTGAAAGTAAAGTTATTCTTAATTTTTTTAGATAAGTAAATACATATTCAAAGATATTTTATTTGAGAGTGGGAACATTACTTCTAAAATGTTATTTTTTAAGATGTTAATTGTCTAATTGAATGCACTGTATTGTATGAGTTAAAAGCAATGTTTTCGAACCATCATTGACCCGGAGGGTCAGACTGTTCGGACCAGAAATCATTCAGGCGAACAGTTTTGTTTAACCCCAAACTTGATATTTGGTCAAAAACCGTTGAATTAGTCAATGAACAGTTGTCCCGGACGATGAGACAGTGAGAGAAATCTGAGATGTGTGAGACAGATTTGTGCAAGACAGTGAGAGAGAAATCTGAGACTAAGAAATCTCATATCTAAGTTTGTCACCATCATCGCCGTTGTTTCCATTGTACTTTACCATCACCGTCGCCGCCACTGTTGCCGCTGTAAGTCACTGTTATCGTTGCCACTACAACATGGAAATCCTCCTCCTCCTCCTAAATTCTTTCAAGTTTCAATGACAATTTTCTTAAATCTTCTCAAGTCCCTCTCATTCAAACCTTATTTTCTCTTATACAGTATGCATCTTACCCAAATATTCCAATTTAGAAACTGGTGGCCAGAATGATTCCATTTTCGAGGTAGTTTTTATAACAATGGTTAAAAGTTTTTAAAATGATTCTTGTATTTAAATTATAAAATTAATGAGTTCAACATATTTTAAAGTGAATAATCCATATTTTTAAAATTAGCTTGAAGTGAATATACTTTTCTTTGCATATTCATATGTTTAAAGTAAATTTGCACATTTTTTAAAAGTTAAATTAATTACTCTCAATTTTTCCTATGTATAGGTAAACACATGTTTGAAGAATAAAACTTTTATTTGAAAGTGGGGGCATTCACTTTTAAGATACTCATTTTTTTAAATGTTACTTTTGTGAAAAAAAAAACCCGTTAGTTTGTAAGTTAAAAATCTTTCTTATGATTCTTTTTTTTTCATTTAAAATAATTATTTACAAATTTAATATATATCCAACATCTTTTGGTGAAAATAAACATTTTTTTAAATTAGTTTGGAGTTTAATAGTTTATTCTTTTTTATGTATAACCACGTATTTAAAGTTTACAATATTTTCTAACAATAAACTCAAGTACTCTCAAATTTTTTAGAGTGGTTAGACACATAAAAAAGAGTACTTCTATTTCAGAGTAAAACATCCACTTCTAAAATGCTATATTTTTAAGAAATAAGATACTACTTGTTTAAAAGAAATACTTTTTATTTGTAAGTCAAAACTCTTTCTAGTGATTCTTTTATTTGAATTAAAAAGTTGAATTACAAAATTAACACAAGATTTATAACATTTTTTGTAGACAAACAATGTGTCTAAGGCCTTATTCGTTTTATAGAAAAAATATGAGGGTAAGTAAGTAAGTCCCATTGAAATCTAATAATCCCGTATTCGGGGCTATTAAAATGAGTCATATAGTAAATTTTTCTTTTGGAAAAGTGTAAGTAATACTTTCCTAGAGGGTGGGTAAATTATTAATTCACCAACTGAAATTGCCAATCACCTTATTTTTCATTCCTTAACTGAATAATTTTTAGCCAAGTTGAATGTAGTATTTGTGATTAATAGAGTAAAATTTACACAAAAATCACTTAATTGGGGAAATCCCTTACCTAAGAACTATTTTCTATGACAAGTCAAGTTTGAGAAAATAAAACTTTTATTTAAGAATAATATCATCTACTTCAAAGATGTTCTTTATTTAGAAAATAATGTTACTTAATTAAAAATAATGTTCTTTGATTTGTGGATTAAAAGTTTTTATAGTGATTATTATATTTAAATTAGAAATAATGAATATATATTTAATATGAATCTCACATCCTTTGAAGTGGATAAGCCATGTGTCTAAACTTAATTTCGAATAAATACTTTTTTTATGGTTAACCCTGTCTAAAGTTAGTTCTTTTTTTAATAGCTCTTTGATATCTCAATAAATCATATATGGGTAAATGCACTTATCAAGGTAAGTGTTTCCCAAACTTACTCAGATAATAAATGCATTTACTAAGGTTCTTTTATTTCTTAAATACAATTGTACAATTATCATTTTATTTATAAAATAATGACAATACAAAAGAGACAATATTGTCCCATTACATATTACTAATTTTTTGTATATAAATGGGTAAGTGGTCTACCTAAATCTTAAAAGGGTATTATTTACCTAAATAAATGAGATACTTGGGAGTCATTTTTTTTGTAAGATTCATTAATACTGGAATACAAACATGGGTTTATTTCTCTTCTATGGGATCTACCAACCTACCTATTTTGGCTTTCCAAAAAATGAACATGGCTTAAGTATAATTAACTACTCTCATTTTTTTTTGAGATGGATAAATACATGTCCGATGATTTTTTTTTTACTTGAAATGGATAAATACATTTAAAAGAATTTAGTCTATAGGTTAAAAATTTTTGTAGTGATTTCTTGTTTTTAAATTATAAAGTTAATATAAACCTTATATAATTTCAACTAGATAAGTTATGTATCAAAATTTTCTCTACATAATCATGTGTTTAAAAATAATAATTTTTACTTTTTTAATCTGAGCAGTTAAGAATGCTTAAGCAAACTATTGGCTAAAACGAAAAGACAACAACATTCACGTTGAAAGAAAAAAAATGAAAAATTTATTAATAAAAAAAACATAACACTACTACTCACAAACCGAACATGTTCAAATTAAACAAGCTTTAGAACGACAAAAATCACAAATGCAAGGATGATAACCATTTTTAATTCTTTAATGTCTTGTTTAATTTCGTTGAAGCTTTGTTTGATTTCGTTGAGGGCATTTTTTATCTCATCATTGTCGCCGTTGATGTCATTTTTTATTTCATCAATGCCACTATTAATGACATTTTTTATCTCATCAATACCATTATTTAGCTCTTTTTTAATATTCTTCATCTCTTTCTTAAAACTCTTTAGCTGATTGATAACCATTTTTCCTCTTTCAATTCTTGTTTTACTCTCTTCAGCCACAACGCCAATATAATCCATCATTTCATAATTTCTTTTTCGGTGACTTTCTCCATTGATAAAATAAAAAAAATTACTTCAACACAAACGAGTATTTTGGCCCGAATTTGGCTAGTGCTATTGGGAACGACTAGCTAATTTTAATGCCACACTACGTGTAAGGAGTCGGTGTTAACGACGAAAAACTGATAAGTAAGACTTGATACGTCCGAAGAGATGATAACGAGTCACCAGAATGAGAAAATCGTGACAAGACGCTACCGTTTTTTATTCACTGCCACTATAACAAGTGATACAGGGGATGAACAACTTCTTCCCCCTTCGAAGCCCTTCTTCTTGATTCTCTTTGCTTTTCTCCCCAAATAACAATTTTTATTAAGAGTAGAGCTATTAGTTTTATTTTTTTTAGAGTAAGTACATGTCTGATGAAGGAAGTTTTTATTTAAGAGTTGTAGCATCCACTTTTAAGATGATATTTCCTTAATCTAATTTTAATTAAAAAAATAAATTACAAATTTAATATGGATCGTACATCATTTGAAATGGAATAAATCATGTGATTAAAGTTAGTTTTTTGGTGTACACATTTTTTTAGTACTAAGGATTCATAATTTTTGCTAAGCATAAGTAAATATATGTAAGAAAAAGAATGCTTCTACTTGATAATAGAAACATCTTCCTATAGGATGATTTTTTTAAAATATAATATGACATTTATTTAAAGTGAGTATTTCTTTTATTTTGAATTAGAAAATTGAATTACAAAGTTAATATGATTCCACATATTTTAAAGTAGATAAACCACATGTTTAAACTTAGATTATAGTGGATACATTTTGCAATAGATAGCCATATGTCTTAACACATTTTTTAAAAGTAGTGTTAATTAATTTGAAGTGATCTTCTATTTTAATTAGAAAATTAAATTAAAATATCTTAAAGTGGATATCTTTCTTTATGGATACACATGTGTTATAACTAACACATTTTTCTATCAGTTGAATTAATTTTTTATAATTTTTTAATCGTAAGTTGACATATGTGTTAATAGGAAAATTTTTTCCTTTTAAAATACGAACATCCACTTCTATACTTTTATTAAAAAATAAGATGACACTTATTTTAAAAAAATGTTTTGTAAAGTGATTCTTTTATTTAAATTAAAAAATTGAACGACAAAGTTAATAAACATTAACATCTTTTCTATAAATAACCATGTGTCAAAAGTTAGGATATTTTTTAAGAGTAAAGATGCTTATTTTTAATGTTCTTCCTAAAAGTAAGTTAACACACATTTAAGAAAAAAATTTTTATTTGGAAGTGTACACATCCATATCTATGATGTTCTTTCTTGAAAATAAAATAAGATTACACTTATCTAAAAGAAATATTCTTTAAAGTGATTCTTTTATTTAAATTAAAAAAAATAAATCTTATATAGGTTGAAATTTATTGATTCTAATTAAAGAGGTGGGAGGTTTCTACATTTATGAATTTTATTCTTCCTTTTTTTTCTTCTTTTTTTTCCTATATATTAAAACGAAAGGGGTGTTTTTCCTTTCGCTATTTGGAATCTTACTATTGTTACAATGTAGTTCTCTTTAGATGAGTGCCTTACATCTGTGAACAATTTTATTTGAAAGTGTAGGCATCCACTTCTTTGATGCTCTTTATTAAAAAAAAAGATAATACTTATCTAAAAGAAACACTCTTTAAAGTGATTTTTTATATATGTATATATATACTCATATAAATCTCAAAAAGATAGAGGGTTGGATTGAGTATTGGTTAGGGATTTAGGCTTTCACTATGAAAGGATCAAAGAGATGTAGGGTTGGAATTTATTGATTCTAATCAAAGGGGTAGGATGCTTTTATATTTTTGAAAATTTATTCTTTCCCTTTTTCTCCCTTTTTCCTATTAGTTCACCCTTTTTACCATAATTAAGAATAGATGACAACTTTCCTTAAAAGGCTCCCACTTGCCTCCCCCATTTATGGATTTTTAAAATTAAAATTTAAAATTTTTAATTTGAAATTCTAAATTCTAAATTCTAAATTGAAAGGCAAAAAAGGAAATGATTAGTGTTTTTTAGTTTAGGGTTTTGGGAGAGCTAAGTTAGGATAAGGATGACTTAAGAGTGGAGAGAGTGTGTATGTTTAGATCTAGGGCTAAGGTTGCATATAGGGTTGATGAAGATTTTGGGTGATTTCTATGAATGTATAAAAATATATAGGTTTTTTTTTTGTTTTTTTTTTTTTTGCAATGAAAGGGCAAGTCTAAGGCTTTGTTTGGATTTGGTGTAAAACATCATTAGTGTAAAAGTACACTGATGACATTTTACACTGAACCGTATAATAAGTGATCGTCACATTTTGAAAACCATGATAAAAAAGTCTAAAGTTTTACATTGATAAAATTAATGTAGTATTTACATCGATAATCGATGTAGAACTTTATGCTTAATGAGGTTTTACATTGATTCACTATGTAAAACTCCACTCCATCCAAACACCAAATTTGAACTATAGTGGAGTTTTACATCAATCTTCATTTACACTCATTCCAAATGCCAACAAAACTGGAACAATGTAAACTTTTACATCATTCTTGATTTACACCAATTCCAAACATAGCCTAAGGGGTTTGATGTGCAGGATTCAAGGGCAAGGATTACACCTTAAAATGTAAGGGTTTATCTCAATTAACGAGATCATAGGAATTGGAATCTTCAAAGATAAAGGGGTAAAATTGGGAATTTTGTAATGAACAATTCCATGGTGGTTATAGGGTGTCTAAAATGGACAATGATGGGGTTTGATGGCTTTGAGTGATGTGCTAGAGTGAGAAGTCGTGATTTGGGGTGTATCAAGCAATGAGGATTATCAAATTAGGATCTTTCTAGCTTAATGAAGGGGTAAAATGGTCATTTTAGTGTTTAAAAAATGGAGGATGGTTGATTGGGACATCTAGGAGGGGGATGGTGTTGTCTAGGCATATTAAAGGGTTTATCGTAATTTATATCTTGAATTTAGGCAATTACGACCAATGAAAGCCCTCGATTTGGAATCTTTTTAGATGAGAGGTAAAATGGCTATTTTATGGTCTGAAATTTGTTGTGTTGTTAGTCAAGAGGTTTTGAGGGGGTTCATTGGTGTCGGATGATGTATGACAACAAATATCTTGAATTTGGAGAGTATTGGGCGACGAAAGTGGTATGTTTGGAATCTTCTTAAATAAAGGGTAAAATGGTCATTTTAAGGTATAGAATTTAATGGATCATCAATCGGGAGATTTTGATGTGGTTTGGAAGTGTTGATGATGGATAATGAAGGAAATCTTATATTTGGGGAGCATCGAGTGACGAGGGTGGTCCATTTGGAATCTTTATAAGGAAAGGGTAAAATAGTCATTTTAAGGTTTAGAATTTGATGGATCATTGATTGAGAGGCTTTGATGTGTTTTGAGTGTTTGATGATGCATGACAACGGATATCTTAAATTTGGTGAATATCGGGCGGCGGGGATGATTTATTTGAAATCTTTTTAAGTGAAGTATACAATGTTCATTTTAATGTCTGGAATTTAACGAATCATCAATCATGATGTTTTGATGGGATTTAGAAGTATCGGATGATGATGACAAATATTGAATTTGGAGAGTATTTGGCAACGATGATGGTTTATTTGGAATCTTTTTAAATGATGGGTAAAATGGTCATTTTATGGTCTAAATTTGTTGGATTGTCAATTAGGAAGTTGATAAAGGTTTTGGAGGTCTCAAATAGTGTGTCGGTATGAATTGGCCCATAGGGTGGGTTAAGAAAAATTGAAGTGAAATAAGCCCCATGATATTTCCAACTGAGTTCAGTTTGATTCCAACAAAAAAGGCATTTTTTCATTGTAATTTGATGTCAAAAAAAATGTTTTTTTTTTTTTGGCAAAAATAATGGTACAGGCAAAAGTTACCCAAAATCATAAAAAAGAAAACACCGCAATCGAACATCTGAATGCAAAATTATGGCCTTCAGATATTTGCAAATACATTGAGTGTTCAACCTGTGACCCGATGACCGGATTGATGGGTGGTTTTGACTAAATCTTGGGTTTTAACCAAACCCACCCAGAATCATGGTCAGATGACAATTCAACTATCCAGGGTCAATGACGGGTTGAAAACACTACTTTAACCTCCTATGCCTCCATAAACCTCCATCTACAGATAAATTGTACAAACTGAAAAAAGATGATGACATTATAAATAAATTATACGAACCTCCCATGTAGTTTGAGCCTTTGAGGTTGAGGTGTTAAGAGAAAATTGATGATGTCATGCTTTCAAATACAAAAATTCTAGTTTTGCCTCATGATAAAGATATTGAAATATTCATTTACAAAAAAGCAAAATATCAATGAAAAAAATAAATAAAAACAATTAAAGGAAATCACTTCAAAGAAAACCCCTTCCTCTACTCTCCCTCACTCTCACCAAATCTCTAATTATTTTTATGCTATCTCTAATTATTATTATTATTATTATTATTATTATTATTAATGGAAATACAAGGGTAACTTTATAATTTAATTCTCTTACTCAAACTAGCAAAGGGGGTTACTTTGTATAATATATCCGGAAGGTGGAAACTAGAGAGTGGTTTTTAGAGAGGTCAAAGTTTGAGGATAAAGTAGCCATCAAAAACTAAAGGGAGGTCCATCAAACTACATATTTATACTACTGCTAAAAATGTGAATGATAGTGTAGAAGTTTTGTTTGACTAAAGCATCCAAATTATTGAATTTGATCTCTCTAATAGTAAGGTCAAAAATGTAAATTGAACAAATACTTTTCTTCTCATTCAAAACCTTCTCATTAAGTCTTATATTTAAGGTAATAAGTCATTCAAAACCCTTATTTATGAATTTGGTCCCTCAAGGGCTCAAGGTCACAAAATGTAATTTGAATTGCTACATTTTTGCCCATTCAATACTCTCTCACTAAGTCATATATTTAGGGTATTAGCTCCCATTATTTCATTGAATCCTATATTAATTAACCATATTAAATAAAAATAAGTGTGAGAAAAGTAATTCTTTTAATTGATGATAGAAATAAAATACAAATTTAAACCAACCCAAAAATACAGTTATGATTGGTGATGAGTTAAATTTAACCTTGTTATTATATAATAATAATAATAATAATAATAATAATAATAATAATAATAATAATAATAAAAATAATTAGAAGAAGATGAAAATACACAAAAGTATAAAAAGTACGAAAATTTTGTAGAACATATTTGGGCACATCTTTAATATTGTATAAAACAAAAAAAAAGTGTAAGAAATAAGAATAATTTTTATAACCAAAGAACTATAAAAAAATATAGAAATATATTATTTACTATCATAAAAAATTACCACCTGCATTTACTAGTAGCCATAATGGTTGCATTCTTGCCCACGTTTTTTCACTTCTTAACCTCTTCTGCTTATAATCTCCTCTTATTATAATGAACAATTACTGCCAACAGTCTAACATCTGAACATTCCTGTTCTTGGATGTTAGGTTTAGTGCAAAATGCTTCTTAATTTATTGATTTAGGAACATATAGGAGAATGTTAGAAAACAGAAATGTTCACAGCTCACAGATGAAAAATATTGATGATCAATAATCACAAATGGGGAGAGATTTTAGTAAGATAATCAGTAGCTACAACTTGTAACATTCAGAATGGAGATTATTTACGATGGAGAAGGACGTGGAAAGATAAATATTTTCCTCCTGATTGTCTAGGAGAAGCAGATCTTTAATCTAATGATGCACCATCCCATATGGAATAAAAACGGCTAGATCTCTAAAGTTTAATTAAAACCAAAACAAAGCTGCTTAGAGGGTTTTGGAATTTTTGTTCTAATTTTACAAATAGAAAACAAGGAAAACTGAACCAAATACACCCCAAGTTCAATATAATTGGTTTAATATCAGATGGGATTGGAATAGATCCATATTGGTTCAGTTCAATTATATATGAATGAAATAGATACCACTTGTAGCTAGCGCTAGGTACCAACTGTATGAATAGCAATTAACAGTTAGAGTTGAAACAATTGAGAAGACAACAGTGTTCAAATGAATAAGTAGTCAATAGGCATAAGCTGTGCTATGGAAATAATTGCCTTGTCAAGACCTTGCAAATCTTGAATTTGTAGCTACTAGCTACTACTGATTGTAAAACTTAGAACCCTCCTTTGATAATGCGAGAATGACGATGTAATTAAAACTTTCTTGGTCTACTTATCCAAAACTCACTCACCCGGTCACCCCCAAAGCAAACAGGTACAAATTGCATGCAAAGTTGCACACTAAGACTAATAAAATGCAAAGACACTGCAATTTCCTCATTCATCTGCAATTCTACTGTAGATTTTTTTTTTTTTGATAGATTGCAGTTCTACTGTAGTTCATGCTTTAGAAATAGCTAAAAATAGAATAATCAATTGGTTTTGCATGGAGAAATGGACGTCATGAAACCTGACCCAAAGCAGTCAATGGCACATTTTCTGCATGGATGTACCTGTGCAAGGAATACACAATATATATCACAATGAAAACAATTTCCTGCATGGTTCTACCTTCCAAATTCTGAATTCAAATGAACATCAGGATCAGGAGTACTATAACCACTATAACAGGAGAATTCATGTCTCTAGTGAACCCATGTTGGAGAGAAATAGGTATCAAGCTGTATGTATGTGACTGAACAGGAAGTACATGACATACTACTATTGTATTTTATCCTAGTGTTTTTTTCCTACTTTTTCTTTACATAATGGAACATGTATAATTTCCCAAGTCCAAATAAAAATAGTATGTGAATGTTCTTTTTCTAATGTCAAGGTTTACATTTAATGAAGCTTTTATTATCGTGCTTCAGACAATTGTATAGCCTCTTGGTCATGTGTTGAATCCTCAGCCCAGGAAAGGTGGCAGGACATAACTGAGAACTCTTGATTACGAATTACCTCAAGCTTCTCCCACTCTGCCCACCTCTCAGCCAGCCCCACTCCTTGCAGCATCCTTACCACTTCTGCCATCTTTGGGCGATCCTCTGGAGAGCTTTGAGTACACAATAATGCAACCTGGACAATGATTTCAACTTCTTTGGGATCATAAACTTTTAAATGGCTATCCACAATGTCATGGAGCCTTTTCTCCCTCAGCAACTTTTTGATCTGTTGCATGAACACAAACAATTGTCAGAAATATATAAGAAAGCAATTGCAAAGACAGTCTGCAACATCACTTTCTTTGGATATTATTTTCATTCCATTCAGCAGCATTTTATTTGTGATAAAAAAGGCCATTATGCAATATTGCTCCCAGCAATATGGGGTCTTGGGATGGGTGAACTGGATGCAGACCTAACCTTACGCATTTTTAGCAGCTTAGTTGTAGTAATAAGGTTATGTACCATTGAGATTTAAGGATGAATGGGAAGCAATTACATTTACATTTGCAATCAACAAGAAATTGCGATTAAAATGAGAGTATGATTTGCAACAGTAAGTAAACCTCTCTCTCTCCCTAAATTCATTCTTAGGGGGGGTGGGGGAGCGGTGTACAAGATAAAGTTTTACACTTCTCATGGGTTAACCACAAATGGACAAACTCAAAGAGAGGATATCTATCCAAAGGTGAGAAGCTAACACTCATACAAAGTGCTCTATCAAACTTACCAATTTATTACTTTTATCTGTTCACTGCCTCAATCTCTATTATCAATCAATTGGAAAAATTGAGCAAATTTATGGAGGATGGTACAAATAATGCAAAGAAACTTCACGTAGTATTGGTATTCGCCCCCTAAAGATCATGCACAAAGACTTGTTGGGAAAGTGGCTGTGGATATACAGCCTTGAAAAAGAAATGCTATGGAGGAAGCTGATTAGAGCTAACTATGGTGGAACTGATCTGGACAGGCATTCACAACCACCCCCAACATGCTTAAGGCTCTTAACAACTGGAAGGGGGTCATGAAAATTCAATGAAGATTTCTCTAAATCTATCAAATTCAAGCCCAACAAAAGAGATGGGGTTCTATTTTGGAAGGACACCTGGTACAATGTTTGACCTCTCAGTCAATCTTGTCTCAGGCAGGAAGATGCTTTGGTTAAGGATTGCTTCTAAACCTCAACTGGCTTATATGGACACCTAACCTGCAGAGGTTCAGTACTGGGAGGTTCAAGAATTGCTCTTCTGGAATCAATCAACAAGATCCATCCTTGAATTAGCCTGCATTTGATAAATAGGACAGTACTCATTTTACTATCATTTGTTAATAGCATATTTTGACTTTTTTCTTATTCCTCACTAAGATCTGTTTAATGTATGTTTAAGAAATCCACAATTGTCTGATAGTTAGGTAGAAAGATGGCAATGCACAACCCATTTTTGGGTAGTTAGGAACATGTTTCAAGGAAACCATATTCACAAGATGAAATGAGTTAAGATATTTATGCCCTCCTACTCAATTTTGTTTACAGGTTTATGCACAAATTGATGCATAGATTGGATTTTCATTTATTTTTGTTGGTAATCACTATTTCCTATTGTAAGAAAAGTTAAATCAACACTTAGCCATGTGATATCAACTTATGAAATTATTTCCAAGTTTTGTAAATGTATAGAGAAGTTCAGAGAAACCTAAAGTACCTGCACATATTTAGAGTGTTCAAAACTCAAAAAATATAAAGAAGGTAAACCACATGGATCTGAACACTGAGTTATAAAAAATAAGATTCCTTTCTTTTTAGTTTTATAGGTGCAATAGCACACTTTGACATATTGTCCCTTTTTTTTATCTCTTGAAGTGTTCTTTTTGTTTTTTCCTCTGAATCTTTTGGGATATTAACTGATCAGAAAATTTATTAAGCAACAACAACCGCTCCAATATTATCACATCAGGGCTAGTCCATCATCCTTACCCTCCCCCCCCCCCAACCCAAATGAATTGTTATTTCAGTAAGTAAATTAGTGCCATCAATTGGAAGCCACAAGACACTTTACAAGAGAGTTAATTCAACTCTTTTGTAATTCACTAATGTATTCCAGGTTTTATGATGCCAGATACAAGTCTTTGAATAAAAGTAAGATGCAGAGGTGAATGAAAGTATTACAATATGGGAAATATCATATTGGACATACAACTGGATGATAATTACTTAAATTCTTGCAATTTTAAACCTTTTAACCAAACATAGTCAAATACCAAGTTATACAACAAATTCATACTGTAGTTATTACCAACTCCATTTTGATAGAATGAGATTAATATTGTTCATGCATGGAATCTCCTTCTAGTATCACTCTACTACACCTCCATAGGTCCACAATGTTTTATTTTTATTTTTATTGTTTTTGATAAGTATAGGTCCACAATGTATTATTATGAGCCATCACACTATATTCAATTATAAACATCCATGCAACTAGGATATTAGAAAGAAAGAAAATGATAATGGAAATGTACTTGTGGGAATAGAAGTGGTACTTTTCTTTTGGAGCTAAATTACATACATTTTTTTCAATAATTAATTTGTACTGTCTACTGCAAGTAAAGCATACAACCATGATAATGAGATGACTTACATCTATCATGTGAAAACTGAATGAAATCATGCCCAGGATCCAAAACCAGCACATATGCACATAGAACATAAAGAAAGGAAAAAGGCAAAAGAAAGAACAGGAAAAGGAAGGGAAGAAGAATAAAAAGGCTACAGTATTTCATGTCACAAAGCATGTATAAGGAGATCCATTGAACCATTCAGAAAGGGATTCAAGTCAGAAAAGGAGTTAACAACTTTTTCATCAGGAAAACTGGAATTTTTAGATTAAAAGTGATATATTTCATGCAACTGGAAAGAAGAAAACTAATACTCTTACATGATCAAGCAGAAAAACATCTTCTTCCTCTTCAAGCCGTGAAAAATCTACTGCACGTTGGCCAGTCACAAGTTCAAGAAGTGTAATACCATAGCCAAACACGTCTGTTTTTTCTGATGATCTTCCTGTGGAAAGATATTCTGGTGCAATGTGGCCCATAGTCCCACGCACCTGGGTTGTAACATGAGTCAATTTTGTGTCAACCAGTCTAGCTAGTCCAAAATCACAAATAACTGCTTCAAACTCGTCATTTAGAAGGATATTAGCAGCTTTCACATCACGGTGTATAATCTTAGGATTGCAGTGCTCATGCAGATACTCCAAGCCATGAGCTGCACCAAAAGCCACACATTTTCTTGTTGACCAGTCCAGGCCCTTCTCCCCAGGTTTTAAATCTGTTGCAAAGATAAAAGAAATGAAAATATTTTCTTTATAGATAACAAACACATAGACATCACAATCTTAAACAAGTTGTTGGAGATATGGATTGAATCATAAGCCATTCAAGAGGAAGTTTATTTCGGTGATTCCCCAATCGAAAATATGTTTCTTTCATTGGGCACATCACACATAACATAGATGGCGTGTTTCATTTTGTATCAGATAATAATTTAGAAACTAACTCTAGATCCCCTACCATACATGTATCTCTAGAATTGCTTCTGGGCAATACTTTGGGATCACCAGAAGAGTGACTTACAGAAACTTTGGGCTTTCTACAGTGATATAAAAGTGTTGTGGGACCTAACAGTGTGGGTCTCGGCCCATTTATGTTATGACTTACTATTTCTTGTTTGGCTATACTTCTGTTATTAAGTGTTAATAGGCCTGGACTTCCTTATTTCAAGTTATTCCATCTGTTACTAATGAGGGGTAAAGTTGTAATCTTATTTTTTAATGTTGCCCTAATATAAATATCAGTTTGAAGGGACTAAAACATAATCTTATGTTCCTTATACTTCATGGACTAAAACATAATCTAACACCAAAATTTTAATCCTTGAGTATAAAATATAAAGAATAGAGATAAAAATATACAATTTTATGTTGACAGATTAAGATGGAAAGCTAACCCAGTTTGTGAATACATAATATTGTAAAACAGATAGCACAGAAGTGAAATTATAAAGAAATACCTCGTAAACGATATGCAACACTGAGATTTTGCATGAATGGATAAACAAGAATTCTCTCTGATGAGGTTGTACAAAACCCGATCAAGTGAAGAAGATTTCGGTGAACTGCGACACTTATCAGTTCTACTTCCCTCTGGAATGCAGCCTCTCCACCAGGATTATGATAATCAGTTAGACGCTTCACAGCAATCTTTGAATTGTCAGAGAGAACCCCTCTGTAAACTTTTCCAAAGCCCCCTTGTCCAATGACATTACTTTCATTGAAATTGTCAGTTGCAAGTTGAAGCTCACGCCATGAAAATCTTCTCAATTGTCCAAAGAAAATCTTGCACTCATCTTCACCTAGAGTGACATAAATGTTAAGAGTTTTAGCTCACAAAGAGTAGTCCCAGGATATGCTATTAAAAAATGAATAACCCTGTTTGTCATTCCAGATTTCAGAAATCATTCGTGAACAACAGATGCATGAAACAAGATGAAGTTAAATATGAAACAAAGTGACCTTGTAGAAGGTCCAAGTATGACAACAATTGTTAATTATGACCTTGATTTAACCATGAAACAGGTAAGCTGAACTCTAAAAAAAAAACACTCAAAATTAGGAAAAAGAAAAAAGGAGTGGATGAGAGTATATTTTCCCAGACTTTTATAGAGGTGTTGCTCATGAGTTAGCACTATGGGATCTCCATTAGAGATGATTTTAGAAAGAAAACAGATCAGCTGTTTGGCTTACAAGTTACAATGTTACATAAGGACCAAAGTTGACAGCTAGTCAATTTCTATGTATGATGGACCTGAGGATTGCTAAGGCTACAATATATCCTGATAACTAGAACATGTCTAAGTTTTTCCATGTGATATGATGGTTGCAAATGAAGCTCTATTCTTCTAGAGCATATGAAGCTCGCAAAGATCAAAGGATAGATATCACCAGTTGAAGAATCAATGCATACTCAAATCTTTCTTAACCCCATAGAGAGATGAAAAATCAATTCTTCCTTATGCTTTAGTTATTTTTTATTCCAACATAGAATCAACATGGCAAGAATCAATGTCAATGAATTTTTTGGTATGGATTCTTATACCTAGGATGCAGCATGAAAGTAATAGGATTAATGTCATGATGTCATTGAAAATTTCAGATTCTTAAAACACAAAAAAAAGCAGAAAGATCAGAAAATGAAAATTACCAGAAACATCAACAAAGAGATCATTTTTAATTCCATGAACTTGACGGTATCGATACACAAATACTGCCCCAATGGATAGAAGAAGAAAGGCACCACAACCTGCAGCACTGACCAGAACTCCAAGGCTAGGCTTTCTGTCTGAATCTGTCAAAGTATCAAGAATGTAGGTAACTTTTTAACATAAAAAGGGGTTGGAAGAAATTGAGATGTACAGGGATGAGAAAAATTAGACCTCGATTAGATAAGCTTGAACCTGAAAAGCAAGGGCGTGATAAGCTAGAGCCACATTCAAGATGAGTTCCTGTAAAACTGATGGACTAACCTTGCCAGTAAAGAGCCATTGAATTATAAAATAATATTCTAGATAAATACCCCTATCACATGTTTACCCACTATGTCTCTAATTTGAAGCAAATTAGACATTTCGGTAAAACTTTGATTGTGGCATAGACATGCACAAGAATATCTTTATTTTTAGACAGTTAAGGAAAAGATTTATACATAAGAATCTATTTAACAGTGAGATTCCATCTGCATGGATTTAGCAAGTTATGACACTTTCTAGTATATTGAAGTGCACTCTGTTCTCCTATTTCTCTTTTCTGGACAATTACTTCAATTTTAACTGTAAGATCTATTATTCTCTTGAATTATATCTTTCTCTTAAGATAAATTACATATAACAAATGAAACAAAAGCTCGTTTTATTCCCCACCTGAATCTTCTAGATCTTTCTTAAGAAAAGGATTACCTAACATTTCTAAGGTTTCATGCTTGGGCTTCTCGTCGTGTTGCATCAGCTAATCCATTGATAATCAACCTTATAACCTCACAAGAGCCCAATATTTGAAGTAAACCAATGCAGGTTGATGGGCACAACCCTCACTGCAACAGAATCACTTCCCAACCTGAGATCCATGCCCCAAGTGTTAGGATTCAGGCAGAGTCCAAGGCCACGAATTGCTCACTTATTGAGCTTTCTTTTTCTCTCACCAACAATTTATAATCTTTCTTTTTGTTCCTTTTGGGGTTCCTCCCTAGTACCATTTTGGTTTTTACTTTGTATTCAAGTTTGTTCTTACAGTTAAAGTTTGAGCTATATCAGTTGAATAATCAGTATGACTAAATTAAAGCAGTATTAAGGTGAGAAAGGTTAATGAGAAGAAAAAGACGAGAAAGAGATTTGGAGGAAAACTATGAGATAGGGATTTATGTCCTATTACTTCTTTTTTACAACAAGAGAAAATAGCAGAGGCTGTCAACTCAGTTCAAATCAGAGAAGAAGAACTAGGAAATGAAAGGGTGTGTTCTCTTGAGTCACACGCCCAGAAAGGATTATCTTATATATGAAAGTGTACAAGGTTATGGAAAGGACAGTTGTGCCATTCTCTTACAAGAAAGAATAAAACAAAAAAATAGTGTACATAAGTTACAACATAAAAGAGTGGTCCCAAGGGCCAAAAAAGGAAAGAAGATGTAAGAGACATAAATCAGTCTCTACACCCCCCCTCAAACTGATGCCAAGGTACGAGCATCAGTTTGTCAACTAGAAACTGGTGGCGAGCATAGGTCAGCCTTTGTGAATAAGTCAGTAAGTTGTAGGGCAGAAGACAAGTGCGGCAGAGATATATGTCCAACAGAAAACTGATCTCTAATGAAGTGGCAGTCAACCTCTATATGTTTGGTTCGCTCATGGAAGAACGGGTTGGATTAAATCTTGATAGCACTCACATTAATTGGAGATGATAAGGGGATGCCAAGGTCATCAAGGAGGACTCTTAGCCATATAATCTCACTACAGACGAATGACAAAGCTCTATACTCAGCCTCTGTAGAGGACTTGGAAACAGTCGGTTGCTTTTTACACTTCTAGGATATGAGAGAGTCACCAAGAAAAACACACCAACCAGTAATGGAGCGTCTAGTATCACGCCTCGGACCCCCAATTTTTTTTAATAATAAAAAGCATGCTAAAAGCTTCCCAAAATACCAAAATTTGAAAAAAAAACTAAAAAAAATAGAGTTTTGGCCGTTTCTAAGTGCCGATACAATACAGCCGAAACTCATATCATATCGACGATACTTTGAGCCTTGCCTGCCCAATCAGCATCTGCATAAGCGGATAAGCTAAGCAAAGGAGATGCAGGAAAGAAAATGCCATGTGAAAGTGTTCCACGAATGTATCTGATAATATGATGGACTGCAGTCATGTACGGTTGTCGAGGAGAAGAGACAAACCGACTGACTACTTAGACAACATAAGAGATATCTGGATGTCTCATGGAGAGGTAGATCAAGAGGTGTGTCAACCTATTTGTCATCACTCAGGTTTGTAGATTTCACAAGATCCATCGCATACTTGTGTTGATTAACAAAATACCCACGGGAAGAGTGAGTAACTTCTAGCCCCAAGAAATAAGTGAGATGACCAAGGTCCTTCATCTTGAAAGACTGATTGAGAAGTTGTTTCAAAGAAGAAATACTCTGATTGTCATCACCAGTAATAAGAATGTCATCCACATACAGAAGTAATAATGTAATTCGTTGAGGACGTCTCGTTATGAACAATGAATAATCTGAAGAGCTCTGTGCTAGACAATGTATGCCCTTAGCTCCAATCAGATTGATGTACAAATACATTTATTATAAATGAATAAAAGTACATCATTGCTTCATGTTAATATTGGTATGTTTCTATGTATTTACCTCTTAAACTGGACATTTATGAGATACATGTTAGTTTAGAATGTTCTCAGTTGTTGGATAGACTTAGGGAGTTTATCCTACCAAGGCTGAAACTGATGTGTTGCCAAAAAAGTTGGGACAGCTTGTCTCAATTGCTAGGTTTAGACCCGAAGCACATATAGTGTGTGTTTGGATGAAACACTGAACCCGGACCATTTTCCAATTATGCCTTGGACCTTGGAGATTGATGGGAAAAATTGGAAAGTTACACAACCCCTAGACTTGGTTATGGTACTTCACTAGGTGTTGGATTGGGTTGTTTTTGATATGTCAATCAATGAAACCATCAAGGGTCAAAACCTAGGTATGTTAGGGTAGTCTGGGAATTCACTTGAATGGGTGATCATAGTGATAGGATCGGCCCATTTTTTGGTCAAAGTGAATGATAGGGCTTACACTCTCTCTGATGGAAACCTAAACTGCCAGCAGTGTATTTCAACTATGTTTGAGATTTGGTTATACAAAATATATTTATATGATATATATTAATGTTTTATGAAAAATGATTGCAAAAGGTTTTAATTCCTGGGATCCATCTGAGTAGAGAGTGTGACACTACACCTTGCAACCAGGGGAAAGGTCCTTCTTTGTCGGGCAGTGTTTGATCATTATAGGCCGAGAGGATAAGTGTAAGAGACCATTAAGGGCTGATTACCTTGTGGGATTTATCTTACTTAAGTCCATTATCCTTGGGTCTTCATAGGATGGATGAATTCAATGATCATTTAAGTGTAAATGTTGGGCCCATATTGATCCCATATTGATGTGCTTAGGGGTTCACTGCGTTTAGTAGGGAATTTGGCCAAGCCTTTTCATAGAGGCTAGGCTGAATCCATGTGGACTTATGTAAGGTCATTGTGGGGTCCCATGCCATACAAATTAGGTCTAAGTGGGCCAAGCAACACTTTGGAATCGTGAGCCTTATAGCTGATGGGCCTAAGGCCCATAATTAATAGGATTTATTAAGTTGGCACATGAAAACTTGCTATGGGGAAATCATGGTTTGGATCTGTGTATAGAGCACCTAATCTTATAAGAAGATAAGGTATATCTCTAATTAGAGTCCATATCTAATTTAAATTTGGATTATCTCCTAATTAGATTAGGAGATAGCTCCATAAGAGATTATAAAAGAGAAGGGGGCGGACTAGTCCAAGACAACTTCATATTTTTGTAGTTTCTGGTTCTCTCTACACCTTTTTGTCTCCCAAATTTTTCTCAGTTCGACATCAGCTATCAAGGACTGATAGAGATCACTTTTCTTTTGATTTTTTTCAAGAAAAATTCAGAGGAATTTCAAGCTCACCTTCCCCAATTCAATCCAAGCAGATGGGTTGCAGTTTTACTGAAAACTGTGTTGCTAAATCAACTTCACCTATACACTACACCATCTTCAGTGGAGGCTAGTTTTAGGACTATTTAGGCATGAACTTCCACCTTGGGATCTGTGTTTGAGGTATCCGTATCAAGTACACATCTCCCTCTATGTTTGATTTAAAATCTGGTCCGGTTCAGTGCAAGACCAATCCTGAAAAATACAGTTTTTCAAAACATAGGGAATTTGATTCCTAGAAGGATTAGGACATTTTTGAAATTTCGCCCAACCATTTAGCATGGTTCGGCCATCCATATGATGGATCCTAACCCTTCCAACACTTCGGGTGAATCCTACATCTGTGACCACTGAACGAAATTTCTCAAACCAAGCCCTAGGGTCTTGTTTAAGACCATATAAGGACTTTTTAAGTCGACACACCAAGGGAGAACCATCATAGTATCCCAGTGGAGGCTTCACATAAATAGTTTCCTCGAGGTCCCCGTGTAAGAAAACATTTTTGACATCCATCTGATGAATCTCCCAGTGTTTAATTGCAAATATAGCCATCAACAGACGAACAATGATCATCTTAGCTATAGGGGCAGATGTCTCATCATAATCTATCCCATACTCCTATTTATACCCTTGTGCCACCAAATATGCCTTGTATCTATCAAGGCTCCCATCAGAACTAAGTTTCATCGAATATACCCACTTGCTTCCAATTAGAGAGGCATTTGAAGGGATAGGAACCATGTCCCAAGTATCATTATCAATAAGAGCTTGGAGCTCAATATTCATGGCTTCTTTCCAATGCAGGACTTCCATAGCCTTCCAGTGTGATGTGGGAATATCTATGATAGACAAAATAGCAGAGAAGGAGCTATGGTTTGAAGGAAAACCATAGCGGTCAAGAGGGCGAGAAACTCGAGATGAACAATGTAAAGGGGGATTAGAGGATGGTTGAGGATCATGGATAGGTGCAGGTGTACTTGCAAGATCAAGAGAAGAAGAAGAACTCATGGCTAGTGATGAAGGGGGCAGAGCGATAGGAGTCGGAGCAGCTAGCCTCTTCCTAGAATAGACATGGAGCAGTTCTGGAGTAGGAGGTGAATCAAAAGAACCTGCAGAGTCAAAAGAATACAGCATCAAATGGAAGTAGCAAGCAACTTAACAATGTGGGTAAAAAAGGAAATGTTCTCAAGAAAGTTGACATTGTGGAACACGTGAACTCGACAAGACATAGGATCATAGCAAAGGAAACCCTTATGATCAGGGCTATACCCCACAAAAGCACACATTGCTGAGTGGGAAGCAAGCTTTGTGCGCTCATGTGGTAGAAGGTGAACAAAACACACACAACCAAAGACATGAAGAACAGAAAAATCAGGTGAATGATGAAACGAGCTTCGAAAAGGAGAGGTATTATGCAAGATAGATGAAGGAAGAATGATAATAAGGTACATAACAGTGTTAGCCACCTCCACCCAAAATGAAATAGGAGCATGGGAATCATGAAGAAGGGTACAAACTATGCTCAAGATATTTTTTTCCTTGCACTTTGCCACTCCATTTTGTTGTGGAGTGCTAGGACAAGATCTCTAGGATTGAATTCCATTGTCTCTCAAAAAGTTTTGAAAGTCTTCATCAAGGTATTCACCCCCCGAGTCTGAATGGAGAACCCCAATGTTCGCATCAAATTGGTTTTTTTATCTTTGCTAAGAATGATCTGAAGGAAGAAAAAACTTCAGATTTGTTCCTCAAAAAATATATCCAAGTAAAGCGAGTACAATTATCGATAAATGTGACAAAATATTTATATCCCAACCTGGAAACAACTAGAGACGACCGAACATCACTATGTACAAGTTTAAAAGGAACAGAAGCATGTTCAACAACAGAAGGAAAAGGTGAAAACATGGATCTTACTCAAGCAACAAGAAATGCAAGGCTTATCAACATTATTAAAAGAAGTAATTTTAAAAGACAAAAATCCATCACGAAATAAAGACTCAAGTTTATTTGCATAGGGGTGACCAAGTCGCCTATGCCACAAGTGCCATACATTATTGCTACAAATAACTTCAAAACTAGGGTAGTAGTAAGCAAACAGGATGTAGAGGAAGGCCCCGGTGTCTTTTCAATTTCCAAGGCAAATAGCTGACCCAGTCTATGCCCCTTCCCTTTCACTGTCCCAATGCGTTGGTCCTGTATCAAACAACCATCATGGGAAAAGGACTGACCAATGTGTGCCCCTGTCATATGGTTAGAGGCCCCAGAATCAATGATCCATAAGTGACTAGGAGAGGAACAATAATAGGATGACTCACCAGAAAGACCGATGGCTAAAAATGCATAGGAAATAGCTGAGGATACTAGTTGCCACATTCTTTCTTCTATAAGAGCTCCAAAATTTTCCTCCATTCCTACTGAAGTTGTACTCCCTATATTTTCACCTTCATTTGTCGTCTGGAAAGCCTTATGTTACTCTTCTTAGAACTTGAACCATTTCCCTTTGCTAGTCAGGTAGGACACTCAGGAATAATATACCCATGTTGCTTGCAATAGGTACAAAATTTTTTTCTTCCGACAGTGTGGGATAACATGTTCATATTCCTTGCATTCATAACACTATACTCGGGACAAGTCCTTCTTGGGCTTAGATTTGTTTATTAGAAAGGTTATTTCTAGAATCAAATTTTGACCTCAAGGTCAATTGAGTAATGAGTCTAGTTTCTTCCATAAGAAGTTCCCCCAAAACTATGTCAAGTGTGGGAGGAGTGCCCCTACTGAGAATGTTGGACCTTACAGTCTCCTATTCAGGTCCCTGATGCATTAGAAAATGCATAATCTTCCTCCTATCAAAATGTTCCTTCAGATTTTTTATGCAGCAAGCAGAAGTGGTTTCACCCATGTGAACTAATTCATATTCTATCCACAAATTCACAAACCCAGCATAGTACTCTTGTATTTTCTTCTCACCCTGACTATAAGAAAAAATCTGTCTCAATCTAATATTGACAAGAGATGTTGGACTGTTGGTATACCTTTCCAACGTAGTTGAACATCTCAGTAACAGTCCGATAACTTCTCATTGGAATAGCAATCTCAGTTTCAACAAAGCCAAGAAGCCAAGACACTACATTGGCATTGTCGATCTTCCATTGTTTCAGCCCCTTGGAATCAGATTCATCGGTTGTTTTGTGGAATCATCAACGAATCCCCATAGGCCATTTCCCTCAACATAGAACTGGAAATGGAATTTCCAGAAGGCATAGTTTGTCCCATTGAGCTTTAGTGGTAGAATATCCCTTTTCTCCATGGCCATTTCAGCAATGAATAAACAAAAACTTAAGAAAGTAGAGTAGCCGAAGGTCCAAAAGAAATAAAAACTTGATGGGATATGTGTGTCCAATCACACATCACAAGGAGGAAGCAAAACCCAATAAAAAACAGCCACCCAAAATTTTCGAACTGATAACAGTTCAAAAGAGGTAAGTTTCCTGGACTGTCAAACAAGAAGGGCAGAACACCCTTCAAATGTAATCTGAACTAGAACTAAATTATAGATCTATATAAATCTGACCTAGGCGACTTCAGATCTTAAATTTCACAGTGTTAGAAGTAGCTGATTGAGAGATAGAGAGGAAACCCTATTGCTGATGGCAATCTTCCAGAGAAAGAACAACAAAGTTGTGCTGATCAGTACAGCAACCTAAGAGATCCAAAGTTGAAGTAGATGGGTCGATCTCACAGACCAAAACAGATTTCAATCAAGAACAGGTTGGAAAAAAAAAAAAAAAAAACTTAATCTGATACCATGTCAATTCAGTTCAAATCAAAGAAGAAGAACTAGGAAATGAAAGGGTGTGTGTTCTCTTGAGTCACACACCTAGAAAGGATTATCTTATATATGAAAGTGTACAAGGTTATGGAAAGGACAGTTGTGCCCTTCTCTTACAAGAAAGAATAAAACAAAGAAATAGTTACATATGTTACAACATAAAAAAGTGGTCCCAAGGGCCAAAAAAGGAAAGAAGATAATAAGAGACATGAATCAGTCTCTACAGTGATTATGAGTTTGATGATCAAAAGAAAAATGCCAAAAAGAGTGAAATGAAAAGAAAACAAGAGTATGAGAAAAAAAAATAAGAGGATAGAGTTGTGTATGGGGGTGTTATTTTAATCTGATTATACACCCATTTGATTGGTATTTATATATGAGAGACTTAAAATTACAACCCTGATTTTAATTAGAAACTCCCCTTGCTAGATTAATTAAATAGAAAAACAAAACATCCTTGGATATATGGCCAGCTCTCAACACAGAGAAATTCATATATTACCATGTCTGTTATACATCTCAGCCTACAATAATCCCATAGAGTAATATAGATCGGACACCTATTTCTCAACAATCACCATAAAAATTGCCAATTTATGAGGAGAAAAATATATTAAATTGTAGTATTTTATTGCCTACCAGGACACAACATGCTTAGAAAAATAAAGAAAGGAAGTAAAGACAAATTTACAGAACGAAAAAGCCTTGAGAGATTATGGTTCCATAAAACAAAAAAATTAAAGAAAGTCTCAGACAGATAAATTATAACTTTGTAACCCTTGTAGTACAAACATGTATGCTTAGCAGAAAAATCATAATTGGACAAGCAAGACTATGATAGGTATAACAAAATGAAATGAAAGAAGAATTAAGTGGTTGATTTACTTGAATATTGGAACTGAAAACAGTCTCGATGGAATTTGTCCACTAAGATCATTGGATGAAAGATCTCTGTGACAACAATAAAAGATAATTATTATGTATAGCACAGACTAGAAGAGGGGCAATAAATAAGAAGGAATATAAACTAAAACAATACTAGAAGGTGCATAGGGATTCCTCACAGTTCTTTTAACCGCGTAATATTTGCAATCGAATCTGGAATAGATCCACTTAACTTGTTCTCACTTATTATTCTGACTCAAAGATCAAACAAAACAAAATTTTGCAAACCATGGTTAAGTTTATAAGTTGACTTGCATCAAGAGAAAATGCACTTAGAAGGTACAGTTTCCATGAACTTGATATTAACTGTAGCTCTTAGGAGATAAAGCATCAAAAAGCTCATGAAGAAAATAGCAGGCTTACAAATGTTTTAGGCTGAACAATTGACCCCAAGTTTTAGGTATAGATCCACTGAACCTATTGTTTCCAAGATTCAGGTATTCCAGGTGCTCCATACTACCAAGGTAATCAGGTAACACACCAGACAGATGATTATTCTGCAGCTCCCTGCATGATGTAAATGTTTATGATAATGCCTCTCTGAATAACAAATGCACCACCCACAATCAAGTTTGCAGCCCAGCACTCAGGGGAATGAGCCAATAATTGAATCTACAACATTTCAACTTGTCATCTGTTGCACTTTTCATATCATTGAATCTATGCAGACATAAATCGGTTTTCCCCAGGACAAAGCCATGGAAATTGTTCGAAAGAGAAATATGTCTTCATAAGATTTTTATAAAATAAGTAAAATAGGGTTTTTCTAAATAATAAAGACACCATTTTTCTTTGTTTTTCTTTTAAGACATAATTCACATGAGGAGAGACATCAATTGCTCTGCTGATCTTTTAATTTCTTCTTTGCTGCATGAATCAACAAAATTTACATATTGTAGGCTTCCATAACCTATCATCTAGAGAGAGGAGATACAAATGGATAAATATAAATACTTATAAATGCCTTCTATACTGTTTTAGCTGATGGGACCTTCCCCTGATTGGCAGATAATATTGTACCAGTGCTTCTTAATTGATGATGAAGTAGTGTAGTAGTTTAATGATTGGCAGGGGTAATGGGGCCCAGCATTTCCAGACTTCCAGTTTCCTACTATAAATAAAATTACAGCAAGGTATAAATACAAGGCAAACTACAGATGGCCAGAGTAGATTATATCTGATTGAATCTTTATAATTCACTCCCAGACCCATGAATTCTTCCCTACAGAAGATTCTGTCTTGTCACTCCTGTCTTTGCTATAGTGTCAGCCAACTAGCTCATAATTGGAAATCCTTGAGACCCATCAGAGTGAGCAGTTTGCTTGAAAGAACCATCACCATCAGTTACATGAATCTGTTTCGTCGATCCGTTCTATTTAAAGCCATATCCACTGTTAAATTATTAGTGCTTAAATCATTTCTTACTAGTTCTACCCATGTCCTTTTTGGTCTACCCCTAGCTCTTCTAGCCCCTTCCACTTGTACCAAATCACTTCTAACTAGAGTTGTTAGTGTTCTTCTGTGCATGTGACCAAACCATTTTATCTACTCTCTCTTCAAAGCTCTTCTAGCCCCTTCCACTTGTACCAAATCAGTTCTAACTAGAGTTAGTGTTCTTCTGTGCATGTGACCAAACCATTTTAGTCTATTCTCTCTTCCTCTCTCATTTTATCACCTATTGGAGCTACTCCTAGGTTTCTACGGATGGATTCATTCCTAACCCAATCCTTTCTAGTTTTTCCACTCATCCATCTTAGCATTCACATTTCTGCCACACTCAGTTTCTGAACATGTTGTTTCTTGACTTCCCAACACTCTGTTCCATACAACATAGCTGGCCTTACAACTGTTTTATAGAATTTTCCTTTTAATCTAAGTGGTATTCTCCTATCACACAAAAGTCCAGATGCACCCTTCCATTTTGCCCAACCTGCTCTAATTTTTTGGGTGACATCATCCTCAATCCCTCCCTTGTTATGAATTATTGAACTAAGGTACTGGAAATGGTCACATTGAGTCACCTGAAAGAATCATATACTAATTTCAGTAAAAACCATATCTACAACATCTAGTTATTACCAAAAACAAAAATATATTCAACCAAGCACCTTATATTGGTGAAAAAAAATTACACATGTACCAACTAATCATAAAGAAAGTGCTAATGTGTCAATATAGGAACTTACAAGCTGATTAAAAACTTCAATTTGGTAATTGACTGTGAAAGAGTTCCTGAAAATCCATTTGATGATAGACTCCTGCAAGGGTGGGCATTCGTAAACTAAATGTACTGCAAAATATACACAAGTTGAACAAATGCCAAAAATCAAACATGAAGATGGAAAAGACATGGTAGTCATTAACCTTTAGCTCATTGATGTACCAGTATACCACTGAAATGACATATATTCTTAGATAAATACAGGAGTAAAAGCACTCACAGGGCTATAACCTTTCCATTCCTACAAGTGACATGAGACCAGCTAAAACATGGGTTCACAAAATACGTATTCCAATCAGTAATTCTTTTATTGGTATCATTCAGATCCTTCAGAAACTCGACTAAAGCTTCACCTGAAACATTTCATCGAAAAGAAAGAACCATTCCATCAAGCTCAATAGATGAGAGAATTAAGGATATCTACCAAAAGCACAAATCCAATCCATACCAGAAAATACAACATTTTTGTTACTTAACCAGCCTTCAGAAGAAATAAATACATTGGGTACACTAATCAGTAAGATTGATAAATTAGCAATTAATGCAAGAAATGCCAATTGGAAAGCAATAATCATGCTTCTAATCCTCCAAGCTACAAACTAATGAACTATACCATTTGATATCTCTCCTCATCCAAAAAATTTTTAACATAATAAAATGCATCATGGAAGGATTTGACTATGAATCCATTGATCCTAAAGGACTTATTACCACTTTACTCGGACTAGGGAAATTTATATTTACTTCATAAACAGACATGCTGGATCATCCAAAAAAATTTTAACATAATAAAATGCATCATGGAAGGATTTGACTATGAATCCATTGATCCTAAAGGACTTATTACCACTTTACTCGGACTAGGGAAATTTATATTTACTTCATAAACAGACATGCTGGATCATGCATCTATCAATCTATAGATAGAGATTGAAATAATTCACACCTTGGATGTTTCACAGATGGTGATGGTATCAACTCATATGGCCAACCAAGATTCAAGAAAGAAATGGTAGCAGAAAATAAAGCAAATGATATTTAACAAATTCTCCTTTCAGGATAATGAATTCTTTGTTCTCTCATGAAAAATCATGAATGAGGTCCTACATAGAAGAAATGCCTTATGAGTTCTTAAACTTCATTTGGTATTATGCATCTTGTAAGGATAGGGTTATATTATTGGAGGACTTATAGTGGAGGAAAATGCCTTTATAAGATAACTACCCTTATTTTTATTCACTCCATATAGCCCATTGTATAGTGATGTACGAGGTTGGTCCTTCGTGGAACTTGGGTTAAAGTTTCTATCCCTGACCACAAAGTTTGATCTCTAGTGAGCACTAGGTCCAAGCCTATCCCTACTTGTGCTTCTTCTTGGTCATTTCTACTTTCCTCCACTAAGACCTTTCTCAGAAAAAGTCATTTGGCCCAAGTCAATCCCTCTTAATGAAGTTGCCTTTTATCTGGGAAGTTTTCCATTTGAGGATCAACACTTACGAGGTTCCATAAAAATGGAGACCCAATTGATGCTTGTCACCCCACAATTGCTTATTTTGTAAAGATTGTGGTGAAATTACGCACCATCTACTAATCTCTTGCCCTTATGCATTGACCATTTGGGAGCATTTCTTTTCTATCTTTAGATGTAGGTGGTCTCCTCTAAGGGATATTAAATAACTTGTTTAATGAGACTTTTTCCTCTCCATCCAAGAAAAGGGGGAATATTTTATATAGCTTTGTTAGAGATTTTGTCATTCGGTCAATTTGGGAGGAAAGAAACAGAAGAATCTTTATGGAAGCAATAAAAACATGAGAGGTCTTGATTGAAAACATTATAGTAAAGGTAGTGCGTTTGACTAAAATACTTTTGCTTTTTAATCCTTTCTCAGTGGATGAATTGCTAAGAGGTTGGCAATTTATTGCCTTTTCATCATCTCTGCTTGCTGCTAATAGAATGGTTCCTCCATTATGCACCCCCCCCCCAACCCACCACTTGTGAACCGTCTTAAATTAAACTCTGATGGTTGCAGCATGAGAAACCAAGGGCAATCAAGTATAGGGCCAACCTAGTGGATGATTTTCAAAGAGGTAGATAATATATTGCCTCTTCATCATCTCGACTTGTAGCATTACCAAGGATAGTCAAATATTGAGCCAAACTAGGGGGCGTTTTTAGACACTATTATGACACAGTGGCAGCAACATTTTCTAGTCCTATAGGGCATGGAAACTCAACAAGAACAGAACTGTTGGCTGTACTCAAAGGCCTAAGAATAGGGAAAGAACTCAACTACGTCCATCTGATGATGGTAGAGGGGTACTCAAAGGTCGTGGTGGGATGGCTCAAAAGAAGCACATGAGGCCATAGCAATACAGATATGTTATGAGAGATCAAAATTTTGGCCAGAAACTTGGGAGCCATTTTTAACTGGCTTCAAAGATCATGCAACAGTATGGCAGATGTTTTAGCCATACAAGAAGTCAACAGAACACATATGTATTGGGGAATCATACCTAGGAAAATAACTGATGATGTAATGTAAAAAGAAAAGGAACTTGGGTTAGGTAGCATGGCCAACCTAAATATGGGATGGTTGTCTTAATTGATGTAAATATTCACATTCTATTAAAAAATTAATAAAGGAAGCTTTAGTGACTGATAAAAAAGGGTAAAATACTTAAACTACCCCTAGGTTTTGCAAAATTGACTAACGGCACCCCTATTAGCAGGTTGAGCTGTCAACACACCCAATTCCTGAAGGCCCTGGATTCTCAAGGCTGCTTCCATCAAATTTTAGCTTTACGAACCCTGCTTTTGGAGGTACCCAAGTAGAACAAGGCCTAACCATAATTTCTGAACTTTTTTCTACAACTTCCCAATTCCTCCAGAAATCATCAAAGAAGAATTAAGAAAATAAAGCCATGATTTTGACCCAGTGTAGAGCCCTACTTAAGATGCATTCTCAAATAACCTCCAAATTCCTTTCCATGCCATTAAAAATTCTGGTATTTCTCTATTCTCATATTGTCTAAACCACTGCATCCCTAGCACATCTCCACAAAATCCTACCCCTCCTCTTCAACCATCTGAAGGTTGTATGGTTAAAAAGGCAACTAACTTGCAGACATAAAGACCATATACAACCAAAAAGTACAAATAATCTTTCCTAAAGGATTGCAACAAGCAGGCAACAGATTAGCAAATGGTAATAACCCTCACCCTTAGCTAGAGAGGCAAAGGAAGGGTATTTGTTTTTGCAAAGTGTCCCAACATATTTAATTTTCCATGATGGACTTTTCAACAAAGAGCACCAACCTGGGTTTCATGTGTTTGGACCAAACTTCTTTAAAGGGAATGACAAAGGGGAGAAAGCCAAATGCAAGGAAGAAAATAAGGAAGCACAAGAAAAGATGCCCTTTAGGTGAGGGGTCCAAACCCTACAATCTGGTAAAGAAGGACCTAAAAGAAAAGACTCAAGAGTTTTAAAAAGTAAAGGAACCTGATCCAACTCATGATTCCTCAAGTCTCTTCTGAACTCCAAATCCCAACTAATACCATTTAAAGGGGAAAAGGAAACAAATTTCTGAACTGCTTCATTTTTAAAGGGGAAAGGGAGTACAAAGAGGCAAAAAGGTCCTTGGGAGAAGAGTTACCAATCCAGAGGTTTTCCCAAAACAAAACCTTGTCTCTGGTACACACATCAAATGTTGTTTTCCAGTTATCTGGAGTCTTGGGAGGGCTACACTGGATATGGTTCTAACCTTTGGAATTTTTGCACAAAATGGCTGCTCTAAGACTCAAAACTGCATTCTCGCGCTTGCAAGCCTGAGATTTTACCACTAGACCAAGTAATGGCCCCTATCCTTTATGTCTCAACAATCAAAAGTACAAGGCCATTACCCAATGTTGCTCTAAGACTCAAACCTTTGGCATTTTTTAACACAAAGTGGCTGCCCTCGGACTTGAACCTGCGTTCTCATGTTTGCCGGCCCAAGATTTTACCATTGCACCAAGTAATGGCCCCTTTTTAACAATCAACAGTGAAACCCTAAAATTGAACATAAACATATATTAGAATATAATAGGATGTTTCAAAATGCAAACTAATAGATAAACTCACAGTAATAATTTTACAATAGGGTGCTTATATTGTTATTATTGTTTCCTGGACAAATATGCCTCGTTGCCTTGATCAGTGCATTTTGTATAGTTCATTGCCCAGTGCAAGGGTAAAATCTTAGGCTGGAAAGTGTGAGAACATAGGTTTGAGTGTGGGAGTGACCACTTTGTGAAAAAAAAACAGAAAACAAATGCTAAAGTTTAGGTCCATATCCAGTCCAACCCTCCCAAGAGTTAAGACCGTGGATACATAATAATGGCCCCTTTATGGCATTCAGGCTAGGAAGCCCGACAAGGAAACCTTTTCACCTAGGCAAACACCTAGATAATGCCTTAACAACTATGACTGCTTTCATTTCCAGCTAGCAGATTCTATTTAGGAATGACAACGGAGTGGGGAAGGGCCGGGTTTTGCATACCCCGTCCCCAACTCCAAACTCAATTACCCAGCCCCATACCCCAACGGGGATAAGAAATCCCAACCCCATCCCCATCCCTGCGGGTGATGTGTAGAGATAAAGAGAATTAACTGAGGACTATTTTTGTACTTTTACCTTCTTTCTTGTACAATAGTTTGTTTTGTGCACTATATTATGTATATTAAGGGAAGATTTGTCCTTTTATCATTTTAATATAAATATCATTCTCTTGGGTGCCAACAGTTACTTTTGATACACCCACCAAACTGTTCTCTCTCTCTCGATCTAACTCTGACATGGTATCAGAACAGGTCACGATCTGATCTGCATAAAGCTTCTTTTATACATGTGTTCTCTCCGTCCTTCGAAGTCTCCCTGAAAGTATTTGGGAAACCTTCAAGTTCCCTTGAATCTCTTTTCTAGGGATGCTTCGATCAGATCTATAAAGACCAGATTTCTTGAATGTTGTGCCATCAGAAATACTTTTCTCCTCGGATTCCTCTTAGAAACATCAGATCGGCCTGAATCTTTAGATCTAGTGTTGCCTAGAGGAGTACTATTGATCCTCTTTGGTTTGGTTTGAATCGGTATTGATCTAGAAGGGTTTTGATCCATTTATGTCTTCGGCAGACTGATACAGTTTCCTTTTCTGGACATCAACTAAAAGGTACTTCTCTCTACTTTCTGACTCAAAGTCTATCTACTCCTTTGGAAGTGTGAACTACTGTTCTCTTTCTTTTTAATGGTGTCAGAAAGAATGGATGCTCTCCCTATCAATTTCAATGGTATGAACTATGCTTTGTAGAAGTTTAATTTTCAATTCCATGTTGAGGCAAAGGGACTTTGGGGATACTTGGATGGGTCTATAGTTAAACCTGATGATTCAGACATTAAGGCATTAAGGCCCTTAATCAATGGAAGATTGAAAATGCAAAAACTGCATCATGGATCGTAGGATCAATTGAAACTGATATTTCAATTCCTATGAGGGGATATCGGACTGCATGTGAGATGTATGAGTGCCTTGAGAAAGAATACCTACAATCAAACACCTCTAGATAGTATCAAATAGAAGTTGATATATTTTCATATCATCAAGGAGAAAGGAAAGTTCAGGAATATATGCAGGATTTATTAATCTCTGGACGGAGTATGAGATAGTGCATATGAGAAAGGATCCTTTAGATTGTTGTGTGAAGTATATGAAAGAGCATTTTGATAGAAGGAAGATTATGCATTTGCTAATGCATCTCATACCTGAATTTGAAGTTGTCAGATCCAATATTCTTAACCAAGGGACTCTTCCTAATCTAGATACTATCCTTGGGGAAATCTTGAGAGCAAAAACCAGGTTTGTTACACAAACTACTCTTGATGGAAGAAAATATTCAAACCCAAGGAGTTTGGGTATGTTGTCTCACACTGCAAGAAGAACACATGTACTTATTTTAAATAGTCCAAACATAGCATTACAAAATGCTCCACTAGACCCCACAAAGGTAGTGGATTAAATCAGAAGAAAGAAACCTATAAAGCTTATCAGACTTCCATAGAGTTCAGATGCCTCCTCTTCTATTGCTTCAGTGATTGGACAAAATGATACTTCTGGTGGTATGTCTAAAGAAAGGATTCGACATCTCATGTCCTCGGTCATCTCTTCTGCCTTTTTGGCTATTGATCTGTCTGGTAAGTCTCCTACCTACTACCCTTCATCAAATCACCTTTGGATTATTGACTCTGGCACCTCTAACCACATGATGGGGGCCACCATTGGTTAGTATCCCAAACCCCATCTCCCTAATAAACACATTGTTACTGCAAATGGTGAAAAGTTAGATATACTTGGATGTGATGATTTACATTTATCTGCCTCTAAGCCTTCTTCCTTTCACCTACCCAAAACCTTTTTGTACCCAAGTTAACCACTAACTTAATTTTTGTTGGCCAACTTGTAGAAAATGGTAACATTGTCTTGTTTTCCTCTGATGGTTGCTTGATACAAGACCAACAAACTAGGGAGGTGAAAGGGAAGGGGCTTAGATTGGTTCGGTTGTTCACTCTAGAGTTTGAGAATAAGAAGGCTTATTCTATTTCTACTTCTTGTCTTCTTTCTACTACTTCTAGTTTTGAGTCTTTTAATTATAAACGCCTTGGTTACCCTTTTCTAAGAAACTTGATCACAAGGGAGGCGGCTAGCACCATTATGAATCTCATAAAACATTTTTCCTTCATCTATCCTAAACAACACTTTTTCCTTTTCAATCCCTCCACAAATCTCCAGACCTATCTATGCTCAGAGTTTTTGGTTGTGTTTGCTTTGTTCACCTTCCACCCCATGAAGACACAAAGTTAACTGCACAGGCAACTTTGTGTGCCTTTGTGGGGTACAGTCCTGATCACAAGGGATTTCTTTGCTATGACCCCGTAGCCCACCACATTTGGATTTCTTGTAATGTAATTTTTCTTGAAAATGTGTCTTTCTTTGAACATGTTAAATTTCCTGCTCCATTTACCTCTTTGTTGCATAGCTTTGATTCTACAGATACTCTAAGTGCACTGACATCACCCCTGCAGCAACTACAAAACTTACTTTAGGAGGCTACGATCTACATCAATCTCAATGCCCCTCTCCTCTCTACCACTAGCTGCTAATCTAGTCACTCCATTTGTTCCTGTAATTTCACCTGAACCCACTGCACCCACTTTGGGTTGTTCCTTTATAATTTCTCGTTCACCTAACCATTATGGTTTCTCACTAGATCATAGCTCCTTTTCTATTGTTTTATCCACCACAAACATTCCCAAATCTTACCAACAGGTTGTAGCAATTCCACATAAGATGCCATGGACTCTGAGATCCAAGCCCTTCTTGAGAATGACACCTGGGACCTAGTTAAAGCTCCACCTAAAGACTCTCTCATTGGTAGTAACTAGGTTTACTCTATGAAGTTGAAGTTTGATGGGGGCCTAGATAGTACAAGACTAGGCTTGTTGCACAAGGTTATAAACAGGAGTATGGTATAGATTATGAGGAGATTTTTGCTCCTTTAGCAAAAATGACCACCCTACGACTCCTGTTGTCTATATCTACAACAAAACATTGGACAATTCATCACGTGAACATAAAGAATGCATTCCTACATGGGGAATTGAAGGAGACTATGTACATGAAGCCTCCTAGATATTACACAAATCCACATCTTGTTTGTCACTTAAAGAAGTCTCTATATGGCCTCAAACAAGCTCCTAGGGCCTGGTTTGAGAGATTCAGATCTGTTATCACTGCTGTCGGCTTTATTCAGAGCTCTTCAGATCCTTCCCTCTTTACCTTACATCGGGAGCAGAGGGTGACAATTCTACTTCTCTATGTTGATGAAATACTCATTACAGGGAATGATGTAGAAGGAGTTTCCGATTTGAAACGACTACTCAGTGAATCTTTCAAGATAGAAGAACTTTGGTCCTTGACTTATTTTTTGGGGCTTGAAGTAAGCCGTAATTCTTAGGGTTACTTTGTCAACCAACATAAATATGTGGTTGATCTTGTCAGAATGGTTGATACTCCATCGGAAATATCTTGAAGATGGTTGATACTCCACCGGAAATATCTTGAAGATCTTACTCTCTATCACCAGCTAGTAAGCAGTCTAATCTATCTTACCACAACTCAACCAGATATATCTTATGCAGTCCAACTTGTGAGCCAGTTTGTGTCATCCCCAAGACAGACAACCACGCTTGCCTATAGTCCATCAAATTATTAGATATATAAGGGGGACTTTATCTCACGGCATATTCTTCTCCTCTTCATCCTCCATTAGCCTCACTGCCTATGCAGATGCTGATTGGGCTAGATGCCCAGACACCCAACGACCTACTATACGTGGGTGTGTGTTCTTGGGCAACTCTCTCATTTCATGAAAGTGCAAGAAACAATCCACAACCACTGAAGCTAAATACAAAGCCATGTCCTCAGTGTGCAGTGAAATTATATGGCTTCGAGCTCTCCTACATGACATCCTCAACAAGACATCACCCTCTATTCCTCTCTTTGCAGCCAATGTAAGTGCAATCAAAATTGCATCAAACCTTGTACTCCATGAGAGCACAAAACATATCGAAGTTGATTGCCACTTCATTCGTGATCTACTTCTTACAAGTACTATTTCTCTTCCACATGTGTCCTCCAGCCTCCAACTTGCAAATCTATTGACAAAGGCAATGACTTGAGCTTGACATATATTTCTCATGGACAAACTGATGCTTATTCCTAGGTATTAGTTTGACGGGGAGTACAGAGATAAAGAGAGTTAGCTGAGTGGTATTTTTGTACTTTTACTTTCTTTCTTGTACAATAGTTTGTTTTGTATGCTATCTTATGTATATTAAGGGAAGATTTGTCCTTTTATCTTTTTAATATAAATATCATCCTCTTGGATGTCAACAGTTACTTTTGACACACTCACTAAACTGTTGCTCTCTCTCTCTCTCTCTCTCTCTGACATAATAGGGATCCCCAAATTTGCCCTGCCCTAAACCGGTTATTTATTTGCAATTTTTTTCTTATTTTCTTTTAGAAATATCATGTATTAGGCAGGGTGGATAAATACTATCCCCGCCCTGTCCCCGGTCCCTAGAGTTTTGGGTTTCCCTAAAACCCACCCCAAACCTGATCAGTGGTCAAAAAACCCACCCCAACTGAATGGGGCAGAGTGGAACCCCACAGGGATGGAACAAATTGCCATCTTAAATCCTATTCGTGTTTCTTCCTTTTTTATAGAAATTCTTCTTTATCAGGAAAAAAAAAATCCAACCATACAGCTTCAGTAATTATTGGATTCATGATGGTGTAGGATCCCATTATGATCCATAAAGGATGTCCAGTAGCATGAACCAGGACTGAACTAAGAAACAATAAGTCAGTGGTCCAGCAGTTGGCTTGCAGAGAAAGGTGAATTCACTTATGTGCTAACTTCATGCTCACAGAAAATAGTGTCATACATGTTATCTTTGGATGGGGAAGGGGAAAATCAGAACTGTGTTAGAGCCAGTCAATTCCAAATCATTAGCATACCATAAGATCCTAATACATAACATATTCTATCTTTCAGAATTTGACTATACCTTCATAATCAGGTTCCACAGATGAAAGACCAACACTTAGCAATTCAAGGAGTATAAGGAAACATAGTAGCAACTTTACATGGACCTTCCAGCAGCAAAAGACACGGGAAGCCAAACTCTTTCCTCCATCCAAGGGTGATTCACCCAGAAGTATCCTACTCCTTTTTCCACTTCTTGACAATTCTAAGGAAAGCACAAAAGTCATAATAAAAATCAGAGACTTTGTAAAATAAGATGCATAGTTTGGAAGTTTATAAACAACATGAAACCAAAAAAGCCAATGCATTAAAATTGAAACCAAAACAGCCAGGTACAGAACAAAGAAGCCAAAGTGTCTAAATATCAGTAAGAAAAAGTTCAAAAAGAAGAAGAAAGCTGAAATCTCATTCTGGTTTCTAATCAAAAGCTAGATCAGCAAATCAAATTTCTTGTAAATTAACTAAAGGAGGGATCCGATGTGCTGTAATGCAGCATTGTTCTTCCTATGTAGTTTGGTTTCCTTTCGTTGTATGGTAATGTGGTTGAATACACCATATCTCCATATCTCAGGTAATAGTCCTTTCTTCTGTCCTTTTCTCTGCCAACTTTTAACAAATATCCTCATCATTGATCAGAAAACTAAAGAAAATGAGAAAAAGAAAGTAGCCATTATCAAACTACTTTTTGATAACACATGTTTGTAATAATTGAATTAGAAGTTTGTTGTATGAAGGACAGAAAAAGAAAAACTAAAAGCAGAAAAACAACAAAAACCATTCAAATATCATACTAAGATACTGTACACCAGCAGTTCTGTTGTTCATATATATTCAGGAATCGTGCATCGTATATAGCATACCTAGTACTAATTCCAATCATATGTTTTCTGTACATACTTTTAAAATTTTAATAAAATTTTACTCTAGGATTTGTCAGCTATAGGGCTGGTTATGTGAGCCTAACCCACATTGGCTTCTGTATTTTTTTTTTTTTTGATAAGTAGTAAGAAGTATTATATTTCTGTACAAAAAATAATACATAACCAGTCATACATGAAAGTACCAACATCTACAGAAGAACTGATGCAACACACTAGCACACTGAATGAGAGTCCATTCAATTTGGCAGGCCACCTCCACCACAGAAGACCTTTTATTCTGAAAATCCTGCTATTATGCTCCGTCCAAACACTCCAGAAAACAGAAAAAGGCAGCTAGTCCCATAACATTTTCTACTTAACAGAAAACACCTGACACCCTCGAAGAAGATAGTAAGCTGTTATGTCCCAGAAACTTTACACACGATTCTCAGACTCACAGCAGAATTCACACAACTCGAACATCAACAAAAGAAACTGGTATTCATTCAGAAGAAAAGAAGAACATTAACAGTTGGTCGGTTCTTCGAGAGACCGCCAGCTCTCCCAATCACTCACAGTATTCTTCACTCAACAAAAAGCATACCTCCCCCATCCCCCAAAGCCACTTCTTATACTCTTCTCACAGCATAACTGACTCCCTCAATAAATGCCCAGCTGGCCAAGTTATAAATGCCCAACACTCTTCTTATTCCTAACTGACATAGCTATAAATGCCTCAAGACTCTCCTTATTCCCTGCAGCTATAATTGCCCCCATGTGATTAATTGTTCAATTATTTCCCCCCCTTAGCCGATTGTTGACCTTTCCTCTTCCTGGCATACGTAAGGTTAATTGGGGGCCTATCATTACCCGCCGCCCAAAGTCTAACCTTGTCCTCAAGGTTAAAATGAGGAAATTGGTCTCGGAGTAAGTCAAAAGGCTCCCAAGAATCTTCAAAATCTGGCAGGCCCTGCCAATGAATAAGCATTTCCAAACCAGTAACTCCAGGCATAGTGGATGGACGCACACCGCGCACTGATATGTCCCTGCACAGGCCAAGCAGCAGCATCGCCCAATGCATAGATGGTGTGTCTGCTTTGTCACCTCTTGAAGCATGTCTTTTTCCTCCAGCTTCGCATTTCCAACCTTCAGCCTCTCCATGATCATCCACAGCCATCCTGTCCCCTCCCTGCATGGTGTGCACTGCCCACAACTTTCATGCTTATAGAAGTAAGAGAGCCTAGCAATTGCATCCACAATATCAGTTGACTTGTCCATCACAATTACAGCAGCTGTCCCTAAACCCGTTTGGACAGCCTTGAGTGCATCATAATCCATCAACACATCATCACATATGTGCTTTGGAATCAGTGGAACAGAGAACCCCCTGGTATCACTGTAAGCAAATTATCCCATCCACCTCTAACTCCTCCACAGTGCCTCTCTATCAGCTCCTTCAATGGAATACTCATCTCCCCTTCAACTATACAAGGCTTATTCACGTGGCCTGAGACACAGAATAGCTTTGTCCCAGAATTGTTCTTCCTGCCAAAACTAGCAAACCATTCAGGACCATGCCTTAAAATGGTGGGGAAAACAGCCACAGTTTCAACATTTGTAACAGTTGTTGGACATCCATATAGCCCTGCATTAGCTGGAAAAGGAGGCTTCACCTTGGTTTTCCTTGTTTTCCTTCAAGGTTTTCCAACAACGCCGTCTCTTCTCCACAAATGTAAGCATCAGCTCCATAGTGGATATGAACATCAAAATCATATCCAGATCCACATGCATTTTTTCCCAAAAGTCCAGCTTGATAAGCTTCCCTCCTTGCCTTCTCAAGGTTTTTCCGCTCATTTACATACTCTCCCCTTATGTAGATATAAGCAGCAGTGGCCCGCATACCAACCCCTGCAATCAGGCAACCCTCTAGTAGTTTATGTTGGTGATGGCGCATAATTTCTCTGTCCTTACATGTTCCTGGCTCACTCTCATCAGCATTGGCAACAAGACAAGAAGGACGGCCATCAGATACTTTTGGCATGAAAGACCACTTCAGGCCAGATGGAAAACCAGCTCCACCACGGCCTCGAAGACCACATTTCTTCATTTCATTGACAATCCAATTAGAGCCCCTAAGTACCAAGTCTTTAGTTCTATACCAGTCACCCCGCTTCAAGGACTGATTCCGGCAGGTCATGTAAGGGAGCGGAGAGCACCTCGAATTGGCGACGATATCCCTTAACAGTAGAAGACTGATGTAACGAGAAGAGCTGCTCCTGTAAATTACCCTCCTGAGTCGATCGAAAACGTTCAAGGAGAAGCTCTTTGAATTCTGTCCAACCACAAAAAGGTCGCCGACCAACTTCCCGGTAATACCACGCCAATGCATTGCCCTCTAAACAGACAACTGCAGCTCGCAGACGCTCTGCTGGAAGCAATCCATTAATCTCAAAATAGTGCTCCGCACGAAAAAGCCAGCCGTCTGGATTTTCCCCATCAAAAATAGGTAACTCCAACTTCCAAGGAAGTGAATCAGAAGTATGTTCCGACACCGACATCGAAGAAGACATCGGAAAAGCTGCACTCTTCCCTTTGTCAGCCGCACGACTCGATGCGACTAAAGGAGGAGCAATGTCAGTCGTAGACAAAGGAGCTGAATAGGTCTGTTGCTGAAGCAACAGATCAAAACGTCTTACAAGAACCGACACATCCTGAGTATGGTGAGATCCCTTCTGCTTGACTCCCATGTTCTTGTCACCTTTTGGGTGGAGGTGGCCAGCACTGTTGTGTATCTCACTAACATCATTCCATCTTCAGTTCTTGGTAATCCTATTGTCTCATTCATCATTCTCCAAACTATTCTACACTTCACGTTTTTGGTTGCATTTGTCTTATGTGTCTTCCTCCCCATGAGCACACTAAACTCATTGCTCAATCAGCTATGTGTACCTTTATGGGGTATAGTTTAGAACATAAAGGATTTCTCTGTTATGATCCTAAAGTTTGTCATCTCCGTATATATCGAAATGTTATCTTTCTTGAGAATTTGTCCTTTGAATATGTTTTGTTAAATTACTTGCACCATCTTTCTCTGTTCTACATAACTTTACTCTTGCAGGTGATTCAGTCTTGCCTCTTCAAGTCTATCTCAGGAAGTATCAACTACACCAACACCTATGCCTCCTCCTCCCTCATCAACCCCGATGCCTATTCCTCTAACATCCTCAAACCCTATACCATCCACATCTACTTCTCATGTAAGTGATCCTTCACCTCCTACTCCCACTGCTTTACGACGCTCTTCCAGAGTTACTCGTCCTCTTGACCGTTATGGATATTCTGCTATCCATAGTTCCCTTTCTACTACTTTGTCTTCCATAGATATCCCCAAGTCTTACCAACAGGTTACAACAATTAGGCATTGGAAAGTTGCAATGGACTTGGAAATTCAGGCCCTATTGGAAAATGATACTTGGGAGCTTGTTTCTCCTCCACCAAATGCCTCTGTTATTGGAAGTCGTTGGGTGTACTTAGTGATGACTTGGAAGGGATCACTCAGTTGAAGCAGCTTCTCAGTCAATCCTTCAAAATGATGGATCTTGGTCCTGTGACCTACTTTCTTGATCTTGAGATCACCCGAAGTGCCCGAGGGTATTTTTTTAATCAGCACAAATATGCTAGTGACTTGATTAAGATGGCCAATCTCTTTGACTCAAAGCAAGTTGATACCCCATTGGAACTCAACCTAAAGCTCAGTAAAGATGATGGATAACTCCCCCAAAATGCTCGAGGATATTTTGTTAATCGGCACAAATATGTTAGTGACTTGATTAAGATGGCCAATCTCTCTAACTCAAAGCAAGTTGATACCCCGTTGGAACTCAACCTAAAGCTCAATAAGGATGATGGACAACTCCTTTCTGGTGCTACATTATATCGTCTACTTATTGGAAACCTTATTATGAATCGACCAGACATATCATATGTTGTGGAGATAGTTAGCTAGTTGGTAACAACTCCTCGACAACCTCATTTCTCTGCTATGCTTTGGATTATCAGATATGTTAGAGGTACCTTATCTCATGGACTTTTCTTCTTATCTTCCTCATCTCCTTAGTTGACTGCTTATGCTAATGTTGATTGGGTTGGTTTCCCTGACACCAGACGGTCCACTACTGGCTAGTGTGTTTTCTTAGGTGATTTCCTCATCTCTTGGAAGTGCAAGAAACAACAGACAGTCTCCAAATCATCTACTGAAGTCGAATACCATTTCATGTCCTCTGTTTGTAGTGAGCTTGTCTAGCTTAAAGCCCTTCTTCATGATTTGACCCCTGGCAATGTCGCATAGCTCTTCCTTTTTTTGGTAGACAATAACTAGTAAATAATTCCCAGATAGCAGCAAAGCCTTTCGATATCTTATGATAAGCAAGTCAAATAGAACGAAAAAAGAGGGAAGGCTTTCACCCGCCTTGGAACAGGGTGTAGAATAGAACATTAGTTTGAGCATACTTAGCGCCTAGCTCTTTCTGCTTCAATGGTGGCATCAGCTGCGTCTAGAAAAACCTTTAGTTTCTGCGTCTCGTTCTGCAGATTCGTATTCAGACGGGGATGGGAATGCTAATACGTATGTTGTTCTAGTTTATTTGTGTTGTCAAAGTACACGCTAAGTCTTACTTATGCTCTGTTATAGGGTGGCTTCCTAAATGAAATCCATCCCACTTCGGAGCAAATGTCATGCTCATAGCAACCGAATCATGCTGATCACTCAGCTCCTATTCCTTTATTTTCTGACAACACGAATGTAATCAAAATTGCCTCAAATCCAGTCTTCCATGAACAGACTAAGCACATATAGGTGGATTGTCATTTCATTCAAGATCTTCTCACTACTAATCACATCACATTGCCTCATGTGTGGAGACTGTACACACCCATCCATATAATATATAATAATGGACAGTTCTGTCCTTACAAGAGAAAATATGTATAGTAATGTACAAAGAAGTAATACAAAAAAGCCAAATAAAAGTAAAATTACAAGGTTACTCCTCATCCTCTCTACAGTTGATACCACGTACCAGTACACAAAAACCAAATCACCAAAGCGGTAAGATACTGCCCACCAAGCTGCAAGTTCACAAGGACAGAGAAAAACAGAAAAAAAAAAAATAAGAAGAAGAAGAAGAAGAACTGCATCTGTTCTTTACCTTATAACCTACCTTGAACGCTTCCTTAGCATAAACCGTAGTAGTTAACTAGAAACAAGTGAAAATAAAAGTTCATAAAGTGAACTACTCAGTAGAGAGGAATTTATTTGAACCACCCTTGCATTTATCTACAGGAAATGATATGTCACACACACAAAGTACATGTTTTTTTGCAAAACAAGAGAGTTCAGTGACGAAAAGACAAAAACATTAGACGCTCACAAAGCTCATTAATCTTGATGAAAATCATCTAAAGGATAGAAAGCCACCAATTAAATACTTGAAAAATTAAAATAAAATAACAAACACTTAGTTCTTCGACTCAACAAATGCAGAGTGATGTTTGTAGAATTGCTCCAATCAAATTAAAACAAAATAAACCATCAAGCATCCACTGAAACAACAAAACAGACAGAAACAAGAGCAAAAACAGAAACCTTACCTGCATAAGCCATGGCTTGTTCAAGCCAGCATGCACCCAATACAAGGAGAAAATGAATAATAATAAGAACAAGAAGTTCTTCATATTCACTTCACATTTGATAACGACTTGTTCTTCCAATCTTTCTAGGTATACATGGGACCCATAAACCATTCCGGAAAAGCAACAGGGAAAGATGTGGTGGCACCCGTATCAATGTGGCTTTGGCTACTTGGCACAGAATGAGAATCCCATCCACCACCATTATCATCTTGATCACTGTTACAATCACTTTTTATTAATGGAGGAATTATTTGGATTATCTTATCCCCAAGTGTAAGAAGCTTCTCCATCAAATCACCACGCTTTGCCATGATTATATTCTCTTTATCTCGCCCTGCTGCTCTCTTTTTTACATCTTTTTTTTTTCTGAAATTCTGCAATTCGGAATCCCACGAGGAATAGTTTATTCATGGAATTTGATCTGTAATCGTATAATCGGAGGCTTTCGGCAACAGTCTTCAACTCTGATCCTTCGGTACTCGACAGTGGTAACTCGGCCAACCCGGAAATCCGTGTTGCTTTTTCTTTTATTCTTTGACCTTCAGAGAAAATAGTCTGCAAGGCAAGATCGTTAGTGCGGGAAACGAAGCTCAAAGCCTCAAAAGTGAATGAGACCGGTCTTCTCTTCTGGTCCCTGACAAGACCGATAGGCATGAGTTGGGGTCTCCGTTAACCCTCTTAGTGAACCGCAATTTTGGAATTTTGTGTGATATCGAATGCCAGGAATGGTCACGATTTGATAACGGTCCCTCACATGTGCACGAAAACAAAAGGACTACTTTTCACCGGTGTGTTGTTGTCTCATGGGAACATGACAATACAAAGTGTAATTCGTAAAGGGTGATGATTCAGCGGGAGCGGTCACGCTGAGTAAACGGTGAGATCCCTAACGTTTTGGTCACTTATTGGTCATTAGTTCTGAAAATATATATATATATATATTTTAAAAGTCTTAAATTTTGGGCCAATGAATGATGAACACATGGCTTCTCGGCCTGACCGTGACCTGTTCCCATGATTATTGCCAAGTGCAAGTGCGGATGGCCCCTAGATTTTAAGAAGGGCCAATCTGACATAAAAAAAGGTCCCCCTCGCTTGTGAGTCTAAGTGATTGTGAAGGGCCTGATGAGTGATGACGATGTCCATATCACCAGCATTGCAATGCATATTTGGGCTGGTTGATAATAGCTGAAATGGCTGAACTGAAGGAATTATTGTTGCCTTTTAGGTTTCTTTCCTTTTCCTATCTTTTCTTTTAAACCAAACACAGCATTAAGAGCAGATCCGGTCTCTGTTTCTCATAGAAGACACCTCACATGCACATCCTACCATGTATTGGGAACATCTCCTGTACTTTTGAGTTATTATTCATGGGAGATGTTTCCAATGCATGGTGGATGTGCATGTGAGGCACCCAATTGTAAGGAACAGATCCGGTTCCAAATTAGAGACTCCATTACCATTTCTGGTGATTCCCCATTTGAGGGAATGGCCATTCCCTCCGCCCCCACTCTTGGGAATGAAAATCCACTCCAGTTGATTCCAATTCCCAATGAACAAAACAGGTAAGAAGAAATGAGGAATATATCATTCTAATTCCGATTTCATAATTTTAATTTCCAATTCGAACTGTGAAACAAACCCTTAATTTACCAAAATAATTGCAATAAAAAACCAAAACATGTCACCGAACACTGACATGTTCAAAACTCACTGGGGGTTGCAGGAAATGTTCTCTCCTTCTCAGAAGGGCTCGGTCAATACAGTTCAATGAATGGTGAAGCCCTCACAATTCCAAAACGGACACTAATTGTAGCTATTTCTTTCAGAAGTTGGAAGTATTTTTTCTATAGTTTGCTACTATTCAACCCTTGTCAAATCTATAGTTTATATTTCTTTCATTTTAGTTATATATATATATATAATCCCATATCTTTATTTAATTTCTTTTTTGGGTATTCGGTGCCATGCATTATTAGTAATTTCCCTTTTTCCCTAAAGTACTGGTTGCGAGATTTGATTTTACATCAACACTAAAACAAACCAGCTAACACACCAACAAACCAACCCTAAACTGGTTATTTAACTCTAATAGTTCTTGCCAAACATTGGTCGTGATTCATGAATGCAGATCACTAAAGTGGCACATTATCTTTATTTTCCAGTAGTACGCATACAAAGGAATAGAGAATTCACGTGTCTGAAATCTAATCAACATAATTGCACTTTGTTAAAGGCAAAATTGTAGAAATGAGAGCTCATTGTTTGACAATGATTTTCATATAAATGAAGTGATACTTCCCAATCTGCTATTCCTCGTCATTTCTCACCTTATTGGTTAGTTAGAACTTATCTGTTCAACCATGAAAAAGAGTGGTGTTTCATCAAGTTGTCTATCCACATCCATAAAAATTTCACTAAAGAAAGGAATCATCTCATTACTATAAGCAAGTAAATCATATAAAATATAAAGATAGAGATGAAACATGAAAAGATTAGTGTTTCCTTCCTTTATATGCAATCGTCATATGTAGCAGTGGTTTATACTTTCCTATAAAAGGGAATTCTTGAACAGATGAACAGATGGATAGTTCCCCCTTTTGTTTTGGTGGTGGGGGCAGTAGGGAGGAATTTGTTATTCTAGGATTGATTTTTTATTCACAAATCACAACGTAAGTTGGCCGTGACTTTTGAAACTCCATTAGCTTCTTTCTGTTTTCAGTGCAATTTAAATTGCACTGATAAAAAGAATGCAAATTCTGGTGTAATTTTGTTTGGGTGTTGCTTCATTCTGCTTCATGTCTTATTTTATCTCATAAGCACTGCAATCAAACAAAATAAGGTAAAAGTGTTGAATAAAAAATAAATCAGACTTTGCACTCAAGTGATGTGCACTACCATGGACTTTTGCATCAGCGCAAATGAATTATCTGCAAACAAACCAGGCCTAAGAAACAAGCAATGCAGATTCAACCGGTCCACCGGTCTACCAAGTCACTACTTACCTATAGGCAAGTAGCCTGCCCTCCTTGATTCCATTTCTTCTTTGTAGAAGTATAAAAATAAGGATACAAGTTAAGAAAAGACATTACTGTGATAAAATAGAAAGAAATATCGATTTCCTTCTTCCAATAATGTGATTGGAGATGTAGCAATTTCTTCACTCTATGTAAGGCATTAAGAAGCTCTTTTAATGAAAATATTCAGCGTTTCTCTTTGCATTTGATATCATGAATTTACCATGTAAAATTGGTTCATCATATGCAAGAATCAAAATTTTCAGTATCTTGGGGACTGTCAATGTTTCAAATATAAGACAGGAAGATTGTGATGAATACCGATGAGACCAGATTAATATATGCCAAAAAATTATAAGTAAAAGCAAAAGCAAAGGTACCCAAACAATATGCAAAATTTGTTCTTACATCATCTATACAAGGGCATTTTTTTTTAAATAAAATTTATCTTGTTTATTTTCAGTCATACTTGTACTGAGAAACCTAATTTGATGATATAAAAGCTAATTTGTTCGCCAGGACTGTATTCAGTGAACTGATAGTAATGAAATTTCTAAGGATTTTCAGTGGATGTAGGCATATAACACCCCACCCACATTAAATCTTATGTGTCCTCCATTTACAATTTTTTTCTTAGTTTCTATTGGTTTCTCTAACAACAGCTACACAAGGAATTTCTACCTTTATGAAGCAACAGACGTGAGTGTGCAGTGTTTTGGTTGCATCACCAAGTACACTTTAGCAGTTGTAGCTCTGAAGTCTGAACCTTTTAAGTTCTAACTGAAAACAGATTTGTTTGGTTTGCATCACCAAGTACACTTTAGCAAACTGAACTGGTTAAACTTTTTGCACTGAAGCAAATTGAGGTCTTTTTCCAGACCCACGTGCACCACTGTGATCCTGTCCTCTCTAAGAGAGACGTTACTTGTTGGCAAACCACATTCTTTTAGCAAAGGCAAAGAGCCATACTTTGTGTGGGCCAATTAGGAACTAAATTATAGTTCCACAAAGTTTTTGATCCACACCAGAAAATGAAAAAGGTTTTTTCTTCAATCAGATCAACTAGTCTTCTCTTGTGGAAGATACATAATTACATACTATTTCTATATGTCCATAGATGGTGTCACCAATTCAGGTTCCAACTGGTAGAGGATCCACTGTACTTCTTTGACTGGTCTTCACTTTTTAAATTCACATTATCTCCTCTTTTTGAAGATTTTCCAAATGATATCAACCGTCCAAAGTTTCAATCAAATAATCCAATTAAGATGCTTTTTCAAATATTTGCTGCATGTTTAACAAAATTCCAATCAATCACATTAAAAACATCGTATGATCTATTTATTTTTCATTCGTGTACACAAGAGGTACTTGTCATTAAGACTTCAACAATGTTAAAGGTATCAGCTGTGGTGTATCATTTTATCATTGATTCACCTTTTTTGCTAGTGCAGTTCATGCACGATAATTTTTCCTTCCGTCTTTTATCCAAACCAACCCACCAATTCAGCTAGGGGACCGCCATGATGAATATCCCTTATTTTTCAAATTACAGGCTATTTTTGGATATGCGGGAAAAACTCTAGTGCTGAAACTTGACCAATGAATCAGGAGTGGAAACTGGAGAGAGGAACTCGTAGACGCTCAGGTCAGCTTCGTTTAGTTTCTCACAATGTTTTAAAAAATAACTTAGAATTGAAACCGTTTTAACCATCGGTTTTTGGATTGACAGTTCGATCATCCAATTCAATCAGATAGCCTGTTCTGACAAAAAAAAAATTAAAAAATTAAAAAAACAACCAAAACCGTTGAATAGGTCAAACGGGTTGACGGTTCAACCACCTGGATCAATGGGTTATTGACCAATTCAACCACCCAGGTCAATGGGTTATTGACCAATTCCACGGTTCTTGACCAAGGGCTGGGTTTGGGGTATAATGGAACCGGTTGCCTGGACGATTCTCAGGCCGAACAGTCCCAAAGTTCAAAGTATCGACACGTATCGGCCCATATCGACCAATACGTGTCGTTACTGGACCCCTCCGTGTATCGGAGGTCTGACCGGTTCAGGGGGTAGAAAAAACCTAAACCGACCCCCCTAAACCGGTTGCAAAAAAAAAATAAAGACTCCAAAATGTGTATTGATTCGCCCGATACGCCCCTATTGACGTAACAGGCGTATCGATATTTTGAACCTTGAACGGTCCTACCATCTGGGTCAACGGCGGTTAGAAAACATTGGTTTCTCATAAGCGACGTACTCTTCTATCCTTCGATGATGATTTCTTCCTAGCTAGAGTCAAGCCAACCACTGAAATCCAACTTAGCTTTGCCTTGTCCTGTTATCCATTCAGCCCCGAGAGACCGAGACACTTCCAGCTCCAGGTTAAAACATAAAAGGATGGTTAAATCACGAATTGATATCCCCTTTCCAAATGCCACAGTGCCCCCAAGACCGAAATGGAATAAAGTACACCCCCTTGTTCACCTAATAAGGTGTACTTTAGGAACCCGGATAGGCATCTTGTCCATCAGGGCAAATATTTGAATGGGAAAAGCTTACATAACATAAGCACCATGTGGTTAATGGATTAGAACATATTTTGGTGAGATAGATTCATAGAAACAACTATAATAGTATCTGTAAACTAAACAAAGTGGATTGTGGGGAAAAGTAGCAATATAGATGGATGTGTATGAGAGAGAGAGAGAACAAATAAAGGCATAAGATATCATGAATATTTTAAGTGAAAAGAAGATTGGGAATAGAAAAAGGGGGAGTTTTAAGTCTCCCTTTGATACAAGATAATGGATAAACACCATCGGTAACAAGAAACTAAAAACCATCACCATTGGCTCTACTCCTACATTTCTACTAACTTTTCAGATCAGACATTCCGAGAAGGGTTCACTTGATAGCTTACAGCTCAATATTTCCTTTTCAGCATAATAGAATAAAATGAAAAATCAAATTGGCCTTTGCTCATTTATCAATTTCTAGTTCAAGCAATGTGGAGTTTCATTTACGCACAAACCCAGTCTGAGAACCAGCAATATATCCTTGAGTATACACCGTATTCTTGAACATCATCTGCAATGAAATTCCTATTATTGGCTGCAGAATGCAACAAAAGGAAAAAAAAAAAGAAACAGAAAAGGAACACTTGAAATTGGAGAAAAACATAATACAGAAGAATGATGGTTTGTTGTGGACAATTGGACTGCAGACATAAAGTGACGTAAGGTTAAACTGGCTATGGCTTCTCTCTAATATATCACAACTGTGAGAACTAAGGTCAACAATCATAAACAATCATAAATGCAGTTTCAACGGAACAGAAAATGAAGCTCCTTTTCCTTTTCATCTTAAATATAAATTTCGGCCAATTTCTCAATAAATTTTTTATTAAGATGGGAAGACATGATTAATGAAGCCAGCCAACCCCATTAGATGGGACAAGGCTCAGATGATGATGATGACAGCAGCAGTTAGTAACACCAATACTATGACCACTACCAACAACATCAACATCCACCGAATTTTCTAGAGGGAAGTTCCCCACCCCCAACCTAGAACCCTAATGAGCTATAACAATTTATAACCCATTGCATTATGAAATTTTAATGCATTACTTTCAAATAGAAAAGACATAGATAACTGATCTTTACTACTAATATTTTGGGTATAACACTATTACAATGGCTTATATAACTGTCAGCATCTTTAATTTGATTGATGTAGCAATACTCACAGCTAGGCTTTCCACATCCAAACTCAGGCGTTTTCTGATACTATCAGATATCACAGTCCCAAGTTGATCTCCATGTTGTTGAATGCTGTCCTTAGTAATCTGAATTCAGTTTCTCAAGGTTAGTACATTGTAAAAGCTCTATAGATTGGGATCAAGACAGAATATGGAACCATGTGGCTCACCTCTGCAAGCAGTAGTGCAGATGTCTTATCTATAATTTCTTCAACAAATTTCCTAACATTACCATTGGCATTTAAGGGATCTGCCGCAGCCTGCTGTTTATCCTTGGTAACTGATGTAGGATTAGACTTCTTGGCTGCTTTTCCTACATCAAAGAGAACGAACATATGACTAAAATGGAACCAAAGAAAGGAAAACGCATAAGAAAATGAACATGTTAAGAAGGAAGATCAGGAAATTTATCAAAAAATAAAAAAAAAAGAAGATCAGGGAACAAATTAATGCAAAGCATAATAGGATCGTTGAAGAACTGACTATAAACCATAAACATCATATTCTTTTCTCCCTACCCTTTAGGCAGGCAATCTAACTGCTTATTTTGCAGATAGTGATGATGGATTTTTCAACCCAAGCTTATTGCACACCACAACCATGCCAAATGGAATAGGGATGCAGGAGTAACTGCTCTGATAACAATTGCTATAGAACTGGTATGGTCCTTCTCTGGACAGGTGGCAAACTAGCCATCTTCTGGAAAAACAGAGAACTGAATGTTTTCAAGATTTAGGTCCAAGTTTAGGATTTATGGGGCTAGGAGCAGGTCTAGCGAAGACGACTAAGAGTTTATCGAGGATTATAAGGCTACATGGCCAAATTATAAAAGCTATTTTAGAGATCAAATTCCTGCAATATGCAGAAACTTCTACAAGTCATAGAGGGGATTAAATATGGAGTGATTCTGAGATGGCTTAACTTGGTACAAAAAGTCAATAATTATCAAAATTAGAACTCAAACTAGGGAACTAAAATACCCTACTGTCCAAAAGTGCAGATATAATAACATTTTCAGAAAATTCCAGTTAAGATCTGTTTCCTCCTGCATCAAATGGACCAAGTGAAAACACCAGTTTGTACATTTTGGAGCAGAACCGTCCATAAACCACACCCCAATTTATAGGAATGCAGCACACCAATGTCTTTTTTACCTGTAACTGCTGCCAAGTTATTTGCCACTGGAACAGTATTTTCAGTGGGGTGTTGGACAGAACCAGCTTTTTCTGATAGATCTGGCAGTACTATTGTGCCAGCTAGAACAAGTGCAGCAAGATCAGGAGGTTGATCCTTCCCGACAGGAGGATTAGCCTATTATACAGCAGTATCATCGTTATTCAAATACATTTGAGAAAATATGTTTTTTTGTAAAAAAGAAAATATGTAATAAAGGATCAAGTGAAGTTGCTCTGTAGAATAAGTAGTGAATCACCTCCAAGTCCACATAAGATGGTTCTTTTCCAATTGAAATTAAAAACTTGTCAAGGTCACGAGAATTGACAGCTGATATGTAACATATCAAATTGTCAGTACTGTAATTAGAGGCTAATTTCAGAACAGATAAACATGAAATTCTCCTGTAAAACAGTTGCAGAATAAAATCATACATAATGGTCTCAGTTATAACCTTCCAATCAGTGCAAAGATCTGAAAATGCCATGAATGATACCTTAGCTAAACAAGGAAAACATAGGGAACAAATATTTTGGGCTCAGATTTGTGTTGTCCCTACAGTTATTTTTCTTTATTCAAAACAAAATTATTCAATTACCCCAAAGACCAAGACATTATTCATTTCTCAGAAATTATAGCACACACATTTTCCTCTATATCTATGTTGACCGTTGAACTCAACATAACAAGAGCACTCCTTTCACTTAATTTTTTTTCTTCTGTTCTCTGATCTCTCTTGCATTAACAAAATAATGCTCCATCTTGTAGTTTTCGCAATAATCATCTCAAGTGGCTTGCAAGCCTAATCAATCTCATAATAAAATACTATTTTTTAATAAATTTGTATTTATAAAATAAGTAAACATTAGTTTTTTGAAATTAATTTATTATAATATAAATATATACATTTATAATTGATTTTCATAATATATTTTATTTATAGTATTTATAATATTAACTTATCTATAATTTTTTAATATATTTCTACTTTTGATATTTTTAATATCCTTCATATTAATTTATTTATAATTTTTAATACTAATTTATTTATAATCGGTTCGAGTAGCTCATGAGTATCAACTCGATTCAGGTTTTGAGCTCTGTGTTTTTGAGTCAAGCTCGAGCTCAAGCAACTTGATACTCGGCTCAACTTGACTAGATTACACCCCTAGTTAAAGGTGAATTTTGGCCAAGTGTATTTTGTTGGGGATTAATCTGGAGAGAAATGAGGTAGAGTGTGCTGGAATATTGGGTTGTGGTGTTAGGGGGAGGCCTTCAAAATATTAAAGAATACCTTTTGGGGGGAAATCCTAAGGGTCTAGAATTTTGGGATTGGATGCTAGAGAATTTTGGTAAAAAGCTAGCCTCTTGGGAAAAGAATTACATTTCAAAAGGGGGGAGGGTGACAATGTTTACTTTGTCTAGTCTCCCAATTTTCTCCTTGTCAGTTTTTCAGGCCCCAATGAAAGTAGTGCAAAAATTGGAGAAGCCAATTAGGTTTGTAAACCTAGTGAAGTAAGGGGTTTGTGGATAGGTAGGTTTGCAGGGAAAAAAAAGCCTTTGTTAGGTAGATGGATGTGGGGATTTCCTAAGGAGAGGGAAACTTTGTGGCATTTGGTAATAGAAAGCATTTATGGTTTGCATTCCAATGGGTGGGATTCTGGAGAAGGTAGAACAGTTAATGATAGAAACCCTTGGAGAGCAATTTTGTCTTTACTCCCAACCTTTCTACAACATATAAGACTTGATGTTATTTCAGGACAAGGGGTAAAATTTTGGGAGGACATTTGGTGGGGGAGATTCTCCACTTTGCCAATTGTTCCCAAGAATTTACATGCTGTCAAATTTCAAAAACAAAACCATTGCTGAATTTTGTTCCTTTAATGAAACTGGGTTAGTATGGGACTTGGGCTTAAGGAGACCTTTAAGAGGCTTTGAAACTTATGAATTGATTCCTTTATTCAATTTACTTCAAGACATTGTCCTTACTCCTTCAGGTGTTGATGAGAAGGTTCAGATCCCATCTGTTAAAGGCAGTTTCACTTATTCATCTTTTTTAAGGTCCTTGTTAACCAAGATGAAAACCTTCCTTTTCCAGCTAAAGAATTGCAATCCAGCTCAATACCCCCAAAATAAAGGTTTTTTTGTTGGGAGGCTGCAAAGAAAATCTTAAACACCTGTTACAGACTCCAAAGAAAGTGTAAAAATTGGACTCTTTCACCCCATGTTTGTGTTCTTTGCTAGAAGAAAGGGGAAAATGCCAACCATCTGTTTTTGCAGTGCTCTTATGCTTCTCAGATTTGGCAGCACTCTCTCTTTGGTGGGAGAAGTGTAGACAGCACCCTCTGATGTGGTGGATCTATTTAAACCACATAATGAGATGTTTGAGGTGGACGAGGTGAAGGAAGCAATATTTTCTATGGATCGGCTCCAAGGCACCCAGACCTGATGGCTTTATTATGGCTTTCTACCAGGACTGTTGGGAGTGGTTAAAGGGCGATCTAATGTGAGTCTTTGAGGAGTTCTATTACATGGGGATTGTCAACAGGGGGGTAAATGCTACTTTTATTGTGTTGATCCCAAAGAAGTTTGGTGCTTGCCATCCCAAGGACTTCAAGCCCATCAGCTTGGTAACAAGTCAGTACGAAATTCTTGCTAAGGTCCTTTCCCTTCGGTTAAAAAAGAACCTCCAGTCAATCATCTCTCAATTCCAAGGGAGGGCATTGTGTGTAAGTTGGATCTGGAGAAAGCCTACGACTTTGTGGTTTTGGAGTACGTAACATGGTGCAAGTGGATTAAAGGATGCTTGCAATCCTCCCACTTCTCAGTATTGGTAAATGGAGTAGTCAAGGACTGCTTTGGTGCCCTAGGAGGAGTGAGCAAGGTTTAAAATGTCGATGTCAATGGAAATGTCACTTACCAAAATATAAGACATATGTCGGAAATGTCGGACATGTCGAGGGGAAATATTGTAAAAATTAGAGACATTGTGGAAATATTATGAAATATGTGGAAATATGCAAAGATATTTTGTAAAATGATAAAAGAAGCATTAATACATATTTCTAGACTATTATCTTATTCCCAACCATTATATAAAGCTAAGAAACTAAGATCAATAACAAATTAGTAAATGATGATTTACTTATTTATTATGCATTTTGATGTTTTTACAAGGTTATCTGGTATTTTCTTTTCTTATTTTTAATTCTGATTTATTATAAATTCTAATATATTTATTTCACACTAGTAAATAGAAATACATTTATTCTGATTTTTTAAATATTAAATTTATAATACGTTATGTTTTATTTTAAATTTAATAAACTGATTCTCCTTTTTGTAGTATAAAAACTATGGTAAATTCTGATTTATTATAAAACTTAATGAATTTATTATGATTTTTAATACTAAATTTATAATAAATTATGATTTAGTATAAAACTTATTAAATTTATTCTGATTTTTTATATCAAATGTAGAATATGGTTTATTATAAAATTTAATAAACTTTTTCTGATTTTAATTAATATTTTAAAAAATACTAACTAGTTAATATTTTATTACTTGAAAAATATTTTATGTTTTATATTATAAAGTAATTAATTTATTCTTTTGTTTTTATATTTTGTTAATTATTTTTATAAATATTTTATTTGAAATATTAAATAGAAATTATTAATGGAATAATCTAGATTAATATACTGTATTATATTTATATAATATACTAATATATTATATTTTTAATGTACATTAGTCAACATCTTGTCGACATCTTGTCGACATAATAGGAAAAACTGTATTTTTTTGGTTAATTGGACCGATTTGGTCGACATTTCCGAAATATAGGAAATGTCGACCGACATAATGTAATTTTTATATTACCATCTATTTTCATGTCGGTGAGCCTCGACAACGCCATATGTCGGGCGACATTAGCGACATTTGGCGACATTTGAAACCTTGGGAGTGAGACAAGGGGATCCATTATCTCCCTTCCTTTTCACCATCTTAGCAGAGGTGTTTAGCAGATTGATCTCGAAGGCAGATGAGGTAGGTTTGTTAAAGGGATGGAGAGTAGGAAGGGAGAGAGTGGTGGCAACTCACCTACAATTTGCTGATGACATCATTATCTTTTGTGAGAATGGAGGTGAGTTAGGTGCAAGAAACCTAAGGATGTTGGTGAACCCTTTTGAAAAAGTGACAAATCTAAAGGTGAACCCCAATAAAAGTCTGATGGCAGGGATCAATAGCTCAAGAAAAGGTTAACCTATGGGCTAGGGAGCTAGGTTGTTTAAGAAGTGATTGGCCACTGAAGTATCTAGGCCTCCCCCACGGTGTAAATCCTAGAAATTTAGATTTCTAGAATCCAGTAGTGGAAAGGTTTGAAAAGAAGTAGGCTGCATGGAGGAGTTATATTTCTTTGGGGGGCAGGATTACTCTCATTAAGTCTACCCTAGACCTACCTGTTCATGGGTCGGGTGGCCCGACGGGGGCCGGCCCGGCCCGGCCCCCAGACGAGCTTGAACAGGTATATGGGCCCGCGGGCTTAACCTCGGGCCAAAAATCCCGGCCCGCAATAAATTTGAGCCGGGCTCGGGATTTGCCAAAATAGCCTGGCCCGGCCCGACCTATAACTAAACCTAAAAACCCTAGTCTAATACCCCTCTTTTTTTCACCTCTTTCCCTTATTTTCCAGCCGAACCCTTTTTCTCCACATCCTTTTTCCCTTCTTTACATTCTTTTTTTAATGTAAATAAATTCTAATTTATATTGATTATTGAATAGGGAAAAATTCTAATTTTTTTTATTAGGTTGGGCTTCGGGCTTTTTTATCAGGGCCGGGCTTGGGCCCAAGTTGTAGGCCCATTGGTTGGGCCGGGCTCGGGATCGGGCCTAACATATTTCCATTACTGAAGAATAAAAGCCCGGCCCGAACCCGGCCCATGAACAGGTCTAAGCTATTGGAAAGAAATTAGAGAGGATAATGAGGGATTTCTTATGGGAACCGGGCGAGAAGAAATATCATTTAGTAAGATGGGATCTAGTAACTAGGAGGAAAGAGTTTGAAGGCTTGGGTCTAGGGAGATTGAAGGAAAGGAATGAGGCTTTAATAGGAAAGTGGTTATGGAGATTCCCACACGAGAGAGACAGGTTGTGGCACAAAATTGTGACTAGCATACATGGGCTCTCAGAGAAAGGTTGGGATGCTGGAGTGTCTAGTAGGGCTTCCAAGCATCACCTTGGAAAGCGATTCACAAACTCCTTGCGTTGCTCATGTCAGGTTTGATCACAATTCAGGTAACAAAATTAATTTTTGGGAAGATGTGTGGGTGGGTGACTTCTTTAAAGACCTTATTCCCCTCAATTTATGCACTATCCTCTCTTAAGGGAAAACCGGTTGCTGATTTCCTATCCCCTTCTCCCTCCCAATCTGGTTTTGCTTGGAATCTAGGTCTTTGCAGAAATGTGAGAGATTCTGAACTGGGTTTGGTGTCTTCTATTCTTCAGCTGCTTGATGGGTGTTTATTGATCCTTTTAAGCAAGATACTAGGCTCTGGACTCCTAATCCCTCTAGAGCTTTCAGTTGTGCATCCTTCTTTAAAGCCTTGACCTCTCCTACTCAACCTGGGGTACACTTCCCAATCCAAGAAGTTTGGTGCCGCCCTATTCCCCCCAAGGTGGTGCTTTCTGTTGGGAGGTCTACCATGGTGCAATTAACACCTGCGATCCGATGCAGAGGAAGAGGCCTGGATGGTGCCTTTCACCTAAAAGGTGCTGTTTGTGTGTTGAGTCATGTGGTGAAACTGCTTTTCATATTTTTGTCTCCTGTCATGTTGCTAGCTGCATTTGGGAATGGCTCTTTTCTCTCTTTAGATGCAGGTGGGATACCCCGGTGAGCTTAGAAAGGCTGTTTGACTCCTCCACTTTCAGATGGTCAAAAAGAAGATGCAGAACTCTGTGGAGATGCACACATGCAGAAGTGCTTTGGGTGTTATGGGAGGAGAGAAATCTGAGAATTTTTGAAAAAAAAAGAAAAGGTGCAAGGAAATGCTGATAGAAGGGATCATGATAAAAGTGATCTCGTGGGTAAAATTTTTGGGATTATTATCAGATTTTACCGCAGGTGATATACTCAGAAATTGGAGGACAGTACCATCCTCGTCATCAGCAAAGAAGGTCTTAAGAAACTAGGACCCCCCTGAGGCTGGTTTCCTCAAATGAAACTTTGATGAGAGCAGCTTTGGTAACTCAGGTATGTCTGGAATTGGAGGGGTTATAAGAAATGACAAGGGGAGTGTGGTGGGGCTATATTCGGGCCCTATTGGATGGGGAGACTCCATTACAGCTGAACTAAAGGCAGTGGTTTTTGGGATACAAAAAGCAGTGGAATTAGGAGTGAGAAAGCTGGTTGTAGAAGGCTACTCCAACGTAATGAAATTTCACCTAGCAAACTCAATGGCTGATTCACTTGCAAAACAGGGGGTTTCTCGGGCTTCTTTATTTTGGGCTACCTTGTAGTTTTATTTGAATTTATAATTCTGTGACTAATCTTAAAGGAAAGGTCGCATCCCGTGTCTTTCCCTGGGTTAACTGTAACTCTTATTTGCCAGATTAATAAAATTTTACTCATTTATCAAAAAAAAAAGTTTAATCACCTAGCTGAGGACATGCTGTTATTAATTCAGTGAACTCCAAGAGCAGCAAATGGTTATGCAGGTCAGCTAGCGAAGCAAGGGGTTAACAGGGAACATTGTTTTTGGGCTCAGTTGTAAGGCTGAAAAGCAAAAGTTAATAGGATCTATCAAAAAATAAAATAAAATAAGCAAAAGTTAATAGGTGGCAAAGTTTAAATACTAGTGGGGTAGCCGAGGCTACTCAGCTTCTGTACTGTTTCTCATCTTCATTTTCTTAATGAAATTATCATTACTGATAAAAAATGAGGTGTTCTACACGAAGACAGAAAATCTTAGTGTGAGGGGGGCAGTGTTGTGGGTTTATAGAATGAAAGAAATGGTAGAATCTTTGAAGAAAATCACAAAGTGGAAAGAATGACTGAACTTACAACGGTAAGGATTGCACATTGGGCTCAGGTTAGCAAAGAGTTCAATGGGGTAAGCCTGAATGACCTACTAAGAGGGTAAAACATTATTGTGGGTTTTAATAATAGGGTGCCTCAAAGGGTGGTGGAATGGATTCCACCAGGGGATGGAAGCTGCAAACTAAACTTTGATGGGTGTTGAATTGGAAATCCTGGGAACTCTGGAGTGGGAGGAGTGGTAAGGGATTCTGGTGGCAATGTAATTCTTAGTTATTCAGGGCCAGATGGAGTTGCTTTCGTGTCAGCTCTTTCAGCTTGTAGTATTTTCATAGGTTATTTAATATTGCTGTAATTCTACTTTAATGTATGATTTTTCATGTTGGATCAATTTTAATGTTTTCTAGTTGCAAATATCAATTAACAAAACAAGCTAATTCTCAGAAAGGGAAACAAGCTAAAACAAACCAGATTTTTTTTTATAAGAAAAAACATTGCCTAGACACCACCTAGTTGTTGCCTAGGAGACAAGTAAAAGGGAGACAAGGGGAAAACCTAAAGTAAAATACTTTCAGTCAAGTAATGTAAAACAAAAGAATCAAATCTAAACCTTCCTTCCGTAAATTGCATGGGCCTCTGTTGTATTTTAGATGTGTGACTTACACATTTAATATTTTTTTACACTTAACTACCCTGCACTTACATATAATGTTGAACCCACTAATGGTGTTTATCGTGAATGGGCAATTAATAAATTGCCCAAAAATCTTTTTTGATGTTTTCTGAATGAAAAATTGAGACAAATGGCTGGGATGCTGGTCTTGACCCCAGAATCACTCGTTTTTCTTTTGGAAAGCAATACATAGTACTCTCTCCTATCTCCTTCCTTTTTTCAGGTTTGATGCTTTCTCTGGTAACAAAATCCTTATTAGGGAAGATGTGTGTCTTGGGGATTTTGTTGCGGACACAGAAGCAGTAGACACACTCGTAGGCGAGCCTAACCACCGCGGCTGGCAGCGGCAGCGAAGCACAGCAGCACGCACAGCAGAGCACGCCGCCCGACAGCAGCACGCACAGCAGCGCGCAGCAGCACGCACGGCAGCACGCACGGCAGCGCGCACAGCAGGCCGCACAGCAGCACGCACCGCCCGGCAGCGCACAGAACACACCGCCCGGCAGCGCGCAGCACACACCGCACAGCAGCAGCACTGTGAGACGCGCGCACCGCTCTGCAGCAGCAGTAGAGCGGGGCCCACACGACAGCTCATCAGGGTGGGTCCACACTTATCTTACCACATCAGCTCTGCTCGCCAACTCGCCGCCAGCTACACCCCTTATCCCTTATCCCTTATCCCTTATCCTTATCTTATCTTATCTTCTTAAGTAAGAGTTGTGTTACCATTAGGAGTAGGTAATTAGGAGTTTGAGTTTGAGTTTGAGTTGGATTACCCTAGCCTAGCCGAATCCAACAAGGAATTTCCTTCTGTAATCTCCTATTTAAGGAGCTACGAGTTGAAGTAAAGACCTTCAGTTTTCCAGTCAAGAGAAGAGTGAGGAGAGTTCGGGTGGTCTCTTGGACAAATCACCCATTCAGTTTTCCATAATAGGGTCTGCACGCAAGGGAAGGCGCAAGGGAAAGCAGGGCTTTCTCCCCGTGGACCGACCCGTGACGAGATCCTACGCCCGGGCCCATAACAGATTTGGCTCTCAAGGACAGATTCGTGTCCATTTACAACACTTCTTTGAACAAAAGGTAAACAATTTCTGATATCAGAGGTATTGGGAATTCTTGGGATTTGAAGTTGAGGAGAGGGTTAAGGGAGTCTGAAATGGTGGAAATTGATAAGCTTTCTTCACTCAGTTTTTCTTTTATCTTCCTGTGAGGATAGTAGAGTTTGGGCGAGTTCCCCCCGGATTCTTGTTCTTGCTCCTCACTCTTTAATGTTTATTGCAATCCCCGGGTTTGACAAGGTCTTTTCCATCCAAAGAGGTTTGGAGTAGCCCAATGCCTCCAAAAGTGATGTCTTTTTGCTGGGAAGTGGCTCACGAAAGGACCAATACTTGTATGATGTGCTTCAAAAAAGAAGGCCAAATTGGTGCCTTTCACCTCATATCTACATTCTCTACTTTGGTTGTGGTGACACTGCTGAATACCTACTAATCTCTTATTCCTTTGTCTCTAGTATTGGGAGTGGTTTTTGTTTCTTTTTGGTTGCAGGTGGGCCCCTCCTGATGTGACAGGACTCTTTGAAACAAACTTCTTTAGACACCTAAAGAAAAGGGGAAGATTGCTTTAGAAAGCCGTACGAGCAGGAATACTATGGGAGGTTTGGAAAAGGAGGGACAATCAGATTTTACAAGGGAAAGAAAAGTCAAAGAAGGATTTGATTGGCAGCTTTACCATTAAGGTAGCACATTGGATTAAAGGCAATGATTTATTGAAGGAGTTTTTTATAGGAAACTGTATCTTTCATTAATTTTTAAAGAAAATTAGTACAACTATCATCTTCCAAGGAAGGTGATTCCCCTATTCATAGTAGCCTTACAAACATGCCCAAAAAGGAGTTTCCCTAGAAACCCCTTGCTTTGCTAATCATCAGCCAGGGTGTTTGCTGACCTTAAAGCCCATTTAAACTGTCCTCTAATCTCCCTTGTTAGGTTCAAAATTTCCCTTACTAATTGCCCAAGGGACCAAGTGCCTAGGCCATTTTGCATCCATCCAACCACCAACGTTGAATCTCCCTCAACTTCTAAATGTTGAAAACCCAACTGTTTAGCCAATTTGAGCCCTTGCAATAGTGTCATTACTTTTGCTCGGAATGAGTCACCTATCCTAACTGGCCCAGAGAATAAAGCCAAGATTCTTCATTCCATATCTCCAAAAACTCCCCCACTCCAAGAACCCCCTATTTGCTAATGTTATTCATTCACTCATCCTAATAAAATATCTTCTTAAAAGGCAATTAAAATTATAAAATCATTATTTTTTGTGTGAGAAATAAGAATTTAAGACCCTAACATGAACTTGTTTGGGCTTGCCTTGAGGGATGCGGTACAAAGGAGGCTCGTTGAATCAGGAATGCAATATGTTTTACATCGCATTTGCTACTTGAAGTAATGCAATTGAGGAAAAAAAGAGATTGCGGGTTTTACATGCTTGAAAGCGTTTTATATGTTTGATTTTATTTTTAAATTTCCTTTTGAATTCGCTTTACATGTTATGCTTATGTATTTTAATTTTAGATAATAGGTTTTCTAAAACATTTATTTTAAAATTTAAGTTTAAATCTTTTATTATTATTATGTTTAATATATTTTTTTCATTTTTGAAAATTGTCATTTTTTTTAATTTTCTAACAGTCTTTATTTTTTTGGCATTTTTTGTATTTTTGTGCCTTCCTTTTAAAAGGTGTGCACCTCGCCTGCCTTGTGCCTCGGGTGCAAATTGCCCCTTGCGCTTTTAAAACACTAGGTCGGGCTTCGACCTAGGCTGGGTTCGGGTTAGTCAATGAACCCGCTCTAAAATTATATATGTATGTATGCATTTATGCAAATAAGTATACATATATGATTATATGTATGTATTGTATATTAGATCTGTTCATAGGCCGGGTAGCCCGACGGGCCGGCCCGGCCCTCGGACAGGCTTGAACACACATTTGAGCCCATGGGCTTGACCTCGAGCCTAAAAGCCCGAGCCCAACTATGTTGCGGGCCAAGCTCGGGATTTGTTAAAAAAGCCTGGCCTGACCTATAGGTTAAATCAAAAAACCCTAATATCCTAACCCCTCTTCTCATTCATCTCTTTCTTGTCTAAGCCAATTAGCCGAACCTCTTCTTAGTTTTCATAATGACTCACAAGTCACAACCTCACACTCTCAGGCAAACACAGAACCGACGCAACCAGTAAACTCCTGCAGACCGGCGTGAGTCCTCTCTCTTTCTCTCTCGTTCCTCTTCTTAGTTCTCACTTCTTCTCTCTCAAATTTCAGATGCGAACTCAGGCACCGGCGAGGTGGCGAACACAGGCATCGGCAGCGGCAATGAGTCCTCTCTCTCTCGTTCCTCTTCTCACTTCTTCTCTCTCAAAATCTCAGACGCGAACTCAGGCACAGGCGAGGCAGTGAACACAAGCACCGACGGCGGCGGTGAGTCCTCTCTCTCTCTCTCTCTCAGATGCGAACTCAGCACCGGTGAACACAGTCACCAGCGGTGAGTCCTTTCTTCTGTTAGGTCAGGCTTCGGGCTCGGGCCCGGGCTTCAGGCTTTTTATTAGGGTTGGGCTCGGGCCCATGTTGTAGGCCCGTTGGTCGGGCTGAGCTCAGGCTCGGGCCTAACAAAGTCCTGTTTATGAAGAGTAAAAGCTCGGCCCGGCCTGGCCCATGAACAAGTCTATTGTATATATCTAAATATGTATGCAAATATGTATATATATAAATATGTATACAAATATATGTATATATGTAAATACATAGCTATATATGTATGTATGAATATCAGCAAGGTTATTTTATTAAATTGATTAAAATTGGATTAGTACGATTTGATTACAAGAGTACTCCCCACATACACAAAGTAAATTATAAAGATGCCCAATAAAATTGCTGCCTTGTGGCCCCTTGTTTTGATAGGGCATCAGCCAACCCATTTGCACTCCTAACCCACTTGAAATCAGCATTCAAGTCCTTTGCCAGCCTTTCAACTTCCTTGAAAATGTGTTTGGGAGTCCAAGGAATTTGTATATTGCAAGACACCCATGTGATAATTACTTTTGAATCCCCTTCCACCTCCACCTGTGACCTGTCTAAATCCCAATTGCTTTGCCAACCAAAGGCCATGCAACAGTGCCAAAAGCTCTGCCTTCACAGAGTTAGTACTGCCAATTGGTCCGGAAAATAAAGCCAAAATCCTGCTCTCCGAATTTCTGATTGCTCCACCTATTCCTGCCAGTCCTGGGTTACCCAAGTTGCTGCCTTCAAAGTTCAGTTCAATTTTATTGCTTTCCAGAGGTTTCCATTCCAATCTTACTTCTTTTGTTCTAGAGGACTGTGTTACTTCCTTCCAAATTCTTATAATGTCAATGACTGAGTATAACTGGAAGCAATCCAAGGTCCTAACCCAAAAAGCAACCTTTACTTTTATGCTATGTATTACCTCCTTGACAATCCTACTCTTTCATTAAAGATTCGGTTATTCCTCTCTTCCCACACCACCCAAGCTATCACTGCCTTAGTAGCTTTCCACATTATTCTCCCTCTCTTCTTTTGTTGCCTCAGGAAGCTTGGGTTGAAGATATCCAACACCTCTTGAGGGGGAACCCACCCGCAGCCAAAGAGAGCAGAAAATCTCACAAAGGACAAGAGATTAATAAATGGGCAAGGGTCTCTCCATTTTCGACAAGACCCCCCCTTTCAACTAATGTTATGCATCTTTATTCTTCTTAATATAAAAGATTTTTATTAAAAATAAAGAAAAAGTGAGATCCCCCCCTTCCTCTTCATCCTCCTCCCCTTCCTCCTCCTAACCCCCCCCCCTCCTCTTAAGGAGGCTTACGCCTCCTTGTGTTTGGGAGGCTTACGCCTCTTGCGTTCTGAACTACGCCTCACGTCTCTAGGTAGTGGAATGCCTCGCGTCACGCCTCCACGTTTTAAAACATTGGAATATAGTAGCAAATTCCTCAAGGTACAAGCCTCTAGTACAAGAAGAATATCCTTGACATAACAAAGAAATAAGTTAAACTTTAATGGTATCACACTTGGCAATCCAGGGCCATCTGGAATAGGAGTCCTAAGAGATGGAGGAAGACTCTTAGCCCCTATTCGGGACCAATAGGAGTGGGAGACTCATTAAGAGCGGCAGTGATGGCCCTCCAAGGTTTAACATTAGCAAATCAATTGGGTCTCCATCAGATTGAAGCAGAAGGAGATTCAAAATTAGTAATAGGGTGGATGCAGGAAGGCAGCTTAGGGGTCTAGACCTATAGACAAGCAATGAGAGAAATATGGAAGTTGGCAAGGAAATTGATGTCAATTTTAATTGGGTTAGAAGATCAGTTAATGGTATGGCTAAACAGCAGTCAACTAGGGCTGAGTTGTTTTGGGCAGCATTGTAATTGTGGGATCTCGCACTTCCTTATTTGGGTGTTTGTAATTGTTTACCTCTATAACTTAATGATTGAAGTTACTATTTCCAACAAAAAATGAAAATTTGAGAGAGGGAGGAGGTTATGGTTGTGATGAGAACGGTAGTAAAGGAAAATATCAGGATGGAGAAGGTAAGAGCTGATGGCCGGGGTTGATTTGTGGGATGTCATGCGATGGGATAGGGACAAGGTTCTAAGTATCAATACACATGAACATGGGTATCGGGTGCTTTGATACTATAAAACACTATTTTGTTTACTTTTTTACTCTGATATTCTCACAAGGGGTCAGTTTTAAGGGTATTCAACACTTAGAAAACTAAGTTTCTAGAAAGGACTTAAGAAAGGTGTTTTGGTCAGCCAAAGATACGAAATGATATGCCCAATACAAGGCGTGTCATATCAACACTTTAAACCTTGGATGGGGAAAAATGTGGTATTACCGTTCTCAATTCTTGGGAAGTGGGATAAAAAAAACAAAAACATCTTGTAGCATGCTTAAGAGTTAATTTTAGACCCGTGATCCATTAATAAATTATTAATTAGTAAAAAATAATAAATACTTTAATTAAATTAACTAATAAATAAATTAAAAATAATTAATTAATCAAAACATTATTAAATAATTAATAATAAAATCTAAACAATAAAAAGTATTATTAATTAATAAAATAATTATGAAATAGTTAAATAATTAATATATAATTATTACTATTTATTTAATGATCACACCATCCTCACAACCCTTATAGCCATGCATTAGGTATATCTCCCCATGAATAAAAAAAAATACAAGTACAGAGATACTCTTAATGCACGGCTGCAAGGGCTGTGAGCACAGTGTGAGGACGAAACCTGAACTCCCCGCCAAGGTTCAAAGTATTGATACACTTGATAACCTGTTTACAGGTGTTTTCGGGAACCGTTTCTTAATGAATAATATATAACTAAAATTTGAAAAAAAAAACAAAACTAAAAAACATAGAAGGTGCATGGTTTAAAGCACTGATACACAAAGGTGTATCGATACTTTGAACCATGCTCCCCACCAATGTAGGGTCTGGGGAGGGACAGATGCACACAACCCTACCCCTATAATCGAACAATGAAATGTTAAAATTTTCTACCCATTTTCCCTTCCTCATCCCATCCCATCCCACCAAATTCTTCACTCAAACCAAGCATGGCCTTATTGAACATGGGCCTTAAATCCCTGACTCATATCCTCCCTTCTCCCTCTCCTGATTGACAACAAGAAGAGAAATAGTAAACAGGAGAAGCAAAATTAAGCAGAAGCACAAAGAGAAAACTCCCAAATGTCTCGACGAAAAAACCAAGATAAAAACAATAAGAAAATATAGAAACCCATTATCATGGCAAAGATAAGGCCCAATTATAAATCTCTTCTCCCATGATATAATGATGTAAGATTCAAGGAGCAATAACTCTCATTGACCTAATCATCACCTAATAAGGTTCAGCCTCAACCTCCGAAGTGTTTGAACCCTAAAGTGTGCATCTACCTAAAACCTTATTTTCCTAGATAATTGCATGTCCTTTCTCTTTCTATCTTCTATCAACAAGGGATTTGCAACAAAAAATTTAGGGCTCATTTGGTTCACAGGAATAGGGGTCTGAAATCGGAATTGTAATGGGCCATTTCAATTCCAACTGTTCAGTTGGGCGGAATCAAAATCACATTCCCATTCCTGGTGGAATGGCATTCCCCCATATGAAGGAATGGCCATTCCCTCCCCCTCCCTTGGGAATGAAATCCCATTCTAGCTGATTCCAATTCCCATTCCGATTCTTGTCTGAACCAAACAGACTATGGGAATAGACCATTCCAATTCCGGTTCCAAAGGATTTTGATTCTGATTCCGACTGCAAACCAAACAGATATGGGAACAGACCCTTAGTGGTAATTGTTATTGAATGGATAACAGTCTTTATATGGCTTGTGCCAACAGTCTTCATGAGACAAGGTTCTAAAAAGTGATGTTTAAATTTCTTTGCAATTTGTGCCAACAGTCTTTATATAGCTCAAAATCTGAATCAAGATTTGAGAACATGCATCCAAATCAGTAAAATTCATCTAAAAGCAAAAGAGGTACAACTAGTGAAATTGAACCTAAAGATTGAGCAAATATAATTTGCAAAGCCAGATGAAAATTGATACTTCTTTTCAAGATCGACCATTGAAAACGTAAACTAGAGAAAAAAAAGTTTAACAAGATAAGGAAATGCTAATGCAAATATTGATAAAGAAAGAGAAAGAAAAGAGAAATAAAAGGGAAGTACACATTAAGAAAAGCTTATCACTTACAGATGGTAACATCATTTGAGAGTGGGTGGAAGAAACAAAACTCTTGAGCTTTGAATCCTTGATCCAACAATAATGAAACATGTCTTCAACAGAAAAAAAAAAGGAAAAAGGGAATTACTTCATTAAACTGGAAGTTTATTGTTGACTAAACTACTACACCAAGAATGTGATATTCAAAATAGATTTCCCTACTAAAGAAACCAAACTACTACATAAATATGGAAATGAGATGATGAGACCAGTTTTGTAACGTGATTTATTACTCTCTTGTACAATTAACACATTTTCCAAAATAATGGTTTAAAGAAATAAAATATAAAGGAAGGCCCTTATCCATCAACACAGTATAAAAATATTGAAATTTAATCAATAACAATAAAACAATGCAAAAAAACAATATTTGCAGATTCTCAAACTGGATGAAGAACAAATAGTTACCAAGAAAAGGGGAATCTGTAAGTGGAATATCAAATGTCAAAAGCCCAAAGGGGCAAAAGTTCTTCTCAGTAGGAAGCTACAAAACTAATAAGACTATATATCCGCCATCACTATATCAAATATTTTCAAAGGATAACTCAAAGGGCAATCATGTAATTAAGGGATAATACATACCGTGCAGAGTCATTGATTAATGCAAATGGAGTAACACAACCTAGGGGCACCTTGAATAACAAAAAATACAATGTAAAATAGTCAGAAGGGAAAGTTTGTATACACCAAAGCATAAAAAATAGATTATGATGTATAAAAGATTTAAGAGACAAATTCTGTTCCAACACTTTTTAAGAAGGGATCTCAGTTCCTTATGCTTTTTCTTTTTTTTTATCAGTAACAATCATGAATTTTATTATCTGTTGGGAAAGAATGATGCAAAAAAAGTAAATGTACCAAGACTAGCCCTTGCTACCAAACTTATTTGTACTATATCTTCATTTTCTGTGTTACAATTAGACCCCCTATGTGACCATTCCCCACAGTTACTTCTATTTACCCCTTATGCTTTTTTTTCTTTTCACATATACCATTATCACTTCTAAACAAGGGATTTCATATTCATTTATCAAAAAAAAAAAAAAAAACAAGGGATTTCATATTAAAAAATTCCTCATCAGCACCAAAAAAAAAATACCCAGGAAATATTTCCAAATAATAATAATGTGAATAAAAAGGACAGAAACTTCATAATGTGCTTTCTAGGTAAAATAATCAAATAACTAGTTTCTTAGAAATCCTGGTTATCAAGCAGAGAACAATATTCTGTTCATTTATATTTTACCGTAAAGGTTTTGCCTCTTAAGTTAAATAATACAAATGCATAAACCTGTGGGCCTGCCCATTAAGGTCACAGCTTTTTCTTTGCCTTTGCAAGCAAATAAACAAGACAAGCATCTTACCATATTTTTTTGATAATATCCTACTCATATATAATAGCTTGTCTGTTTAGTCCCATCCATGTATGTATCAAGAAGAGCTGTAAACATAACTACTTTATATGGAACAGAACAAGTGGTAGTCAAGATAGAAACCATAATGTTAAATGTCTGGAATCAATATGCAACTAATGCAAAAGCCATCACCTCATCCACAAAGTGATGAAACTAGGAATGTGTTAAACAATTTGAAACCTTTATAATTGGAATAACAGAAACAACAGTAAGAAAGTTAATTAGATGAACGCTCTATGCAAAAGGACAAATATGTTTTAACACAAAGATCTCCCTTAATTCAAATTCTGATCTTGGTGCCTATAACAGTTAAAAGGAGGCTAGCTCCTTTGAAGCAGAAATGTTAGAGAAGAACCCATGAACTCAGGTGTTATCTCCTGACCAATATTCCATATTTTATTATTTTTCTATTTCAGTCAACTAAGCATCTATGCATAATAAAAAAGGCAATTATCCAGTTCTAGTCACAACTATCTGGGGTCATGGGAGGGTGTACTGGATACAGACCTTTGGCTTTCTTATAACAAAGCAGCTGCTCAAAGAGGTTTCTGCACATAAATCATAACACTTATAATAAATCACCACTTAAGCTTTAAATTGATTGATCTGTTTACTTTGTTTTATTTTTTGAGCTGGCCCTGAGTATGGATCTTCTTATTTTCTCCCCATTTATCTTTTATTAATCAATTATTGCTCTCTATTTACTGTTATAGTTTATTGCAACTTTTTTCTATCCTTTATTGTTCTCCACAACTCTTCTTCGTTTACTGCTGTTTAGTTACTATTTACAGTCCAACCACCTTAGTCTTATTTTTTACACCCCAAAACAGCCCTCTCCCAATATGAACCTTCTGTATAGTACACATAAAGACCTCCATTACAGTCACATATCCAATTGACCAGCCCTCTTAAACCCTAATGTCAGTAAACCTTCTTTTCCAAAGTCAAAGCCTGATTTTTTTTTTTTGATAAGCAAAGTCGAAGTCTGATATTTACTTCAAATATTACTAAGTTACTTGAAATCCCTTAAAATTTCTCCACACATCCAATATCACCAATTGTTCAAAGTATCCCAAATGGTTTTCTTTTTTATTGGCAAATTGTACTGTATTGCATTAACAGAAAATGAATTATTTACAATGTGCCATGCAGCCCTGAGACAGGGCTACAGCCTGCCCAGCCCATTACATTTTAGTATTTTTTTAGATTACAAGTCTCCCCCATGGGAGATGGTTCCCCAAAACAGCCGTTCCCTGTGAGTTCCTTGTTTAGATGAATAGTCAACCACACCATCTGCTTGAACATCAATGAACCTTTCACCTTGATGGGTGAACCAGCCCATAGCCATTTTGGAGTCACCCTCAACCATTATGTTGCTGTAATGTAATGCTTTTCCAATCCTCAATCCTTGATGTGTGATCCACATAAGGGTAGCACATTGGTTGAAATCCCTGGACCTGTTCTCAAACTTTACTGTGAATGATTTGTTGAGAAGACGGAAAGAAATAGCAAGTTCTGCCCAGGTTAAAAGGGTCATAAGTCCTTCTTGGGTTCCCCCTCCTTCTGGTTATATAAAGTTGAACTTCGATGGCAGTAGCATTGGGAATCCAGGGCTATCAGGTATTGGGGGAATTTTCAGAAATGAGGAAGGGAATGCTTTAGCCCTTTTCTCTGGCCCAATTGGTGAGGGTGACTCTCTTAGGGCTGAGATATTAGCAGCCTTGGAAGGGATTCAAAGGGTAAGAGACCTGAATATTAGGAGGCTGATTATTGAAGGTGACTTGGAGGTGGTGGTAAACTGGTTTAAGATAAACCTGGAATATGGAAATACAGCAATGAGAGGAAAAAGTTCAACTGGTTTGCAAGGGATTTTGAGATAAAGTACAGCTGGGTGAAAAGAACTGCAAATTCCTTTGCTAACAGGCTAGCTAAGCAAGGGGTGAATAGGGATTCTTTGTTTTGGCCTTATTGCTAACTCTATACTTTTTCTTTTCTTTGCTTATGGGGGAGTTAAGACAGATTACCTCCCTCCACTTGTTTGTAATATTTTCTTAATTGAATTCAATGAAGATTTCTGTTATTGATCAAAAAAATAGGACCTGAATATAAGGCTAATGCATTGCCATCCATCCCTAATACCCCCCCTCCAATGCCAAAGATTCTAGGTTTACCAAAGTTGCAACCATCAAAGTTTAGCTTGATGAAGCTTGGTTCTGGTGAGGTCCAATCCTTTATCCAGATCATTCTAGCTGTAGAGGAATGTGCCACATTGTACCAATTCCAAAACAGGATCTTAATGATGAGTTTAAACTTTAAACTCCAATCCATCTACAAAAGATTATCTAAGTGATTATGGAGAAAAATTATACTTGCAGTGGGAAAAATAGATGAAATTTTGAAAAAAAAAGATCTATTGGATCAGTGTTTAAATACATAAAAAGAACTTTCAACAGCACAATATTCTGATTTTATACTACTGTAAAGAACATGAATTGTTTTCCTGCTTCAGACTTCCACTTAATCCATATGGAGAAATACAATAACAGTGATCCCATTATTTTCACAAAGTAGAAATGAAAGATTAGGGGACTTCCACTTCAAATACTCTTCTTTTATGCAATCTACTGAGTCAAATATATGACCCAGTAGCTATGATGGTCATTCAGCATCCCTCAAATATGGAGGAATGGGATTAAGGCTCACCATGATAAGGTCAGTGGGCCTCACATGCACCCTGCTCTGTCCCCTCTTGATCTTCCCTGTAATGTGTAATATGTAATAGTAATACCAGAAAAAACTAGGAATTTCGGTTTTCCAATCATTTCCACCATACTGTGGATTTACAACATGAGACAACTCAACAAGTATATCAGAGAACCAAGTATATCTTTCTTACGGTTGATAGAAAAGTTAATAGAGAAGAGGAGTGATCCTCATATGGTGTTCATTGATCTAAAGGAAGCATATGATGGAACCCCTAGAGGAATAATATTGTGGATCTTGGAAAAGAAAGGGGTGCCAACTAGGTATATAGACCTAATTAAGGATATATATGAGGGTGCAATACCCAAATGTTAGAACACCTGCCAGAGAGACATCAGATTTTACAATAACTATGGGTCTCCATCAAGGTACAGCACTTAGCCCTTATTTAATTGCAATGGTCATAGATGAACTGGCTAAACAAATTTAGGAGGTCCCATGGTGTATATTGTTATCTGGTGGCATTGTTCTAATTGATGAAACTAAAGAAGGATTAGTGCAAAATTAAGATTATGGACAAATACCTTAGAAACAAGATATTTTAAAATAAGTAGGACTTTTTTTAAATAAAAAATAAGTAGGACTAAAACAGAATATATGATATGTAAATTCAATAAAAATAGGAATGCAAATCAGGATACATTTAGGGTTAGAGACCAAGACATTAAGAGATAACTCAATGTGACCTGTTTTGGTAGCTTGGTTGGATAATATAAAACAACGGTGAGCAAAATGAAGGGGTGCATCCAAAAATCTTATGTGATAGGAGAATACCGCTTAGATTAAAAGGAAAATTCTTTAAAACAGTTATAAGGCCAGATATATTGTATGGAGCGGAGTGTTGGGCAGTCAAGAATCATGTCCAAAAAATGAATGTGGCAGAAATGCATATCTTGAGAGGGATGAGTAGAAAAGCTAGGAAGGATAGGATTAGAAATGAAATTATTCGAAGGAACCTAGGAGACATGAGTAGATCCAATGGGTGATAAAATGAGAGAAAGTAGACTAGATGGCTTGGTCACATGCATGGAAGACCTTTGACAGCACCCATAAAAATTTATTTTGTTGCAAGTTGAAAGGGCAATGGTAGAGCTAGACTACAAAGGACATGAATTGAAGTAGTAAGAAATGACTTAAGAGATAACAATTTAACAATGGATATGGCATTAAATAGAACAGAATGGAGAAACAGGATTCATGTAGCCAACTCCATATAGTTGGGATAAGGCCTGGATGATGATGATGATGATGGAGAAACAGGATTCATGTTCACACTTCACAGGGTAATAATTAAGTTTCCATGATTCAAATGGAAAAAATATATGCTTCAAAAAGGATTGAAGCTAAGAAATGCAACCAAGTGTCCAGAAATAGTAAAGGGATACACCTACCTGAAGTATTTCTTGCAAAGATTCTTCAGGAGCCATTCTTAGACCTCCTTTTCCCAAACCAAGCCGCTGGGATAAAACTGCTCAGCTTTAAAGAAAGAAAGAATGATTCTCATGAATACCGACAAATTAGAAACGAACACATTGAGCAAAAATTAGTTAAACAATTTATATTCAAAAACCTATTGACCTCCATTGATGCATATTTAAGATTGTCATAAAACTTAATTGTATAAAAAAAGAGCATACCTTTCAAATCCACTGTTGTGCCCGCTAGAGCAGAAACAATATAAAACCTATGCTTTTTGTCCTACACCATGCACAATAGGAAGAACCTGATCATGGCTGTAATAAAGCTGAGAAAGAAAAGCATACCACTATAGAAATAAAAATGAGACTATCATTCAAAAGATAAAATATCTTACCTTCAAGAATAAATTTTTACTTAATCCACCTCCCAAATGCCCAACATATTTTGCCTAATGAAAAATATTGGTATTATTGCACAAAATATAGCTGAATAAAAGAAAAAAATAAACAATTTCTACATTTCTTTACCTGAGCTTCAACTGTCAAGACAACAGGATGATCATAGTGTGCAAAATCAATTTGAAGTTCCTACATTCACACAAGGAATAAATCATTTAAACAAGTTAGAATATATGTGCCAAGATAACTTGGAAATCACAATTTGAAGTCAGAACCCTTCCTAGAATGGCATGTGGACCAAAATATCAACAACTTTTTTTTCAGTTTAAAAAGAAAGCAGAGATTATAACTATACAATGATGACAAGACAAAAAGAATGTACAGTATAAAGAAAAAGCACAAGTGATGCACAAGAAAATTTCATAATATAAGGTATTTTCCCAATCTCGACAGAAATGGGCAAACTTGAACTGTCTAAATCCCTTGAATCTGCCCATCTAAAGAGCTGCCCCTAAACCTTACCAGTCGCATGCTCAACCATGCAACTCTTTCTAGCAGCATTTTATTCTTCTCCTTTCATAGACTCCAGTATACACCCAAAGGGAGGAAATTAGATAATATTATGTGTACCATGCCATATTCTCTAGATAGCCAGCCCATAACCATCATAGGTATGTGGCAAGGGATTGCCCACATACAGCCAAAATGATTGTTAAAATGCTGCAAAACCTGCAAGGGAGAACTGACAAGTGTACTAGTATGTATAGGACTGATTCATCAAGGTCATTACATAGAAAGCATGAATTCCAAACAATTTTTCCTTGATTCCTCTAGATATGTAGTTGTATGACGAGAGGACTTTGTCAAAAAAATTTGTTTACATAAGGAAACATTTGTCAACGAAAAGAGGGAGCAGTATGTGGAGATGTTTCAGAGCAGCCACCCTATGGACAAATTGGGAAGAAAGAAATGCAAGAATCTTCTATAATAAGGAGAGATCCTTTAAAGAAGTTAAGGAATGTATTTTAACCAGGGCTATTCACTGGCTGAAATCCTTGGCTTTTTACAACTCTTTCTCTTTTGATGACATTTGGAGGAATTAGGCTAAAGGTGCACACACTTCGGTTCATAGTTGTCAAGGTGATGCCTAGGCAGGCGCCTAGGCGACAAGGTGCCCTTTGAGGCTCGCCTCGCCTAATCGCCAATTAGTTTTGTACTATGTATTGTAAAATACTTTTTTATTCTTTATTTTTTTACATTATAATTATAAAATAGGCACTATTAAACTAAAATATTCATTTTGTTTGTTTATATACTAATTTTTTTATTATTTTCTTATTTGTTAGGATTTAATCAATACAAACATTGCTAAATGCTGTATTGAACCCTCAAAGACTTTAAAACCTGAACCAATAAGTAAGGAAGAACTTAAAATTTTGTCTAATCAACACATTTTCTACTACTTTCTTTTCTTCTTTTCCTATAACAAAAATAAGGGTTCAGCCCCTATGTTTTTTGAATTTTCTTTTCCTTATTTTTTTCTTCTCATGAATATGTTGATTTTCTATACTTTAACATGAACTCTATAGTTTTCTTATGAAAATTATGAATAATTATTAAGGAAATATGGCTATGGTACCTAGGGAACTACCCTAGGATCTATGTTTTCTATATTAAAAAATCCATCGCCTAGGCGACTATGCAACAAGGCGCCCCCCTGACACCCAGCCTTGCCTTAACGCCTTGAAAACTATGCTTTGGTTAGGAAAACCAGGGCTGCAACAGTTTGGGTAACTCCTCCGGAAGGGGTTATTAAATTAAACTAAATTTTGATGGAAGCAGTCAGAGTAACCCAGGACTGTCTAGCATAGGAGTAGTCATGAGGAATAAGAATAGCAACATCATATCCTTATTCTCAGGCCCGGTGGGGATAGGGGATTCTACAAGAGCTGAGTTGTTGGCTACAGTACAACGAATTCAGATTGCTAATCAACTAGAAGTGGAGAACTTATTAATTGAAAAGGGGATTCTAAGGTGATTGTGAGTTGATTATCAAATCCAGACTCAGTTGTTCGGAGTTATAGGGATCACATTAAAACAGTTAAATGTTTAACAAGGCACATATCATGTAGATACCAGTGGGTGGGTAAGGAGGCAAATGCTTTGGCTGATTATCTTGCTAAACAGGGATCTGCTAGAGATCGGTTATTTTGGGCAGCTTTATGATCTTTTTTCTCTGACCACTTGTAATGTTTAGGGGAGGCTGCATCCCGTGCTTCTCCAAAAGATATTTGTAAAGTTTCATTCGGCTTGATTAATGAAATCAATTTTCAATTATCAAAAAAAAAATGGCATATCTGGGCATGACATAACTTCCATTAAAACCTGGTATCTTCACCCTACACCACAGATTGAAGAAATGATCTATCCAAGAAACTGCATTTTCATAAGTATCTCAGATCTATCATTCCTCATAAAGAGGATAAATTTTGCGTCTACTCAATTCTCAAGACGAAGCATTATTTGGTTTGCCTTGTAATCACGAAATCTTCACCTAAGACAGGGACACCAAGCCATCCATCGCCACCCATCTCATGGAATGACTGGTGAAAGCCCATTCTGTTGACATCAAATCTAACTGTTGGGACTCCACTCCACACATAAAGGCATTCCTCCTATGGAATTGTCTTCCCAGAATGTCAAGCTATGTCCCTTCCCCATAAGAAGTATTTACATTAAACAGCAAACACTTCCATAATCTTGAGAAAGCCTCCCCAAACACTATTGGCACTGATGGCACCTAAATTCTCTCAACATAGATATACCCACATCTACAACTGGTTATAATGGATCTACTCTGTATTCCAATGTTTTAAAGGGCATTTCAGGTGTATGCCTGGAAGCACCTCCAGACGAAGCACACTCAAAACGCCCTGAACTGTACGCTGGAGGTGTGGATGCCTCTAAGGTGTACAATACAAATGCCTTTTGCATGAGGCATACACCCATGGAATGCCGCATGTGCCTCATTGGAGGGGCTTGATCCAGCACAAAACCAAATTTTGGGGGTCAAACTGCTAGCCCATATCAAGGGGTTATGATGATGGTGAATTGTATATGATCCATTGTTTATCCAATTAATAAAAATTTGAACATTACTAATCAAAAAAAAAGAAGAAGAAGAAGAAGAAGAATTAACGATCAAAAAAAAAAAAAATTGTTGATCAAAGTATCTATACAACATAAAATATGCAACTTCCCACCATTATAGATGCCAAGAAGAATTACTAATAGAAGCTTATATTAGTAATTTGGATAAGCAATGTTCGAAGGAATCCATCATTCAAATTACTAATATAAGCTTAGCACAACTTATGGAAGCAGACCATCCGCAAAGAAACCACCACTCTACCAGAAACTCCAAATTGGGACGGCAGCAGTATATATCAATAAATACCAAATATAAAGATCTCACTAGATTTTTTTTTTTTTTACTTTTATAAGATTCTAGAGGTCCTGTTCCATCTTTCAAATTGTGAAACACGGAATAACATGTCTTAGTTTACTAGAATCAAAACTTACTACATCATATAAACCCTATTGGATGACCATACAATCACTGAAAAATAAGAAGATCCCAGAAACCAATTCCTCGAAAAAAGCAATTGGGATGGACTAAAGAAAAAGTGCTACAATATTAGAACCAGGTGACATGAGAGGCAGGAAGAGAGGCCGGCACAAAATCTACAGACAAAACGAGATGAAGCGAGTACATCTATATGATTAGAGATGATTGGTGAATTAAGAGAAGCGAAGAACCTGTAAACGTTGAAGCAGCTGCTCCTTCGAGTAGCCCATTATCCTCTCTGCTGTTTTCTCTGTCTGCAACGTTTTGTTTGGCTTGGCCGGCCAGAAGCCCAGAACTGCAGAAGCGAGACTTCGTGACGTGAGATTGAGAAAATAAGGGGGCTGGGTTCTCAACTGGAATCGGTCCCAAGACTCGGACGGTTGACGACTTGCTGCTTAAGGCTGCAACTTGGGCCGGGTTGGCCCGAACCCAACCCTAACCCAATCCATTGGGTTGGATCGGGTCAGGTCGGGTTAATGTTCAGGTTAGGGTTGAAATTCATGAACTTGACTTTACTTTGGGTTGGGTTAGGATTGACCCCTTAACCAATCCCACTCTATAGTACATGGCATATACAAATATATGTTATATACAATATATAACATACATTGATTTGTTTAGATACACATATTTGTTAGTCCCCACCACATAGTATCATGTATTTCTTTTAAGACAATCAATTCACTTAGTCCTAATTAGAAAGACTAAAACCTTAATAACATTATTTTATGTTTTTTGAAAATTTTTATTCTATGAGGTTTTTGAAAAATTTATGTTTTATTGCAAGTCATAACTCACAATAAACTATAGTCATTTTTAACACTTTCTTTTCTGAATTTTGTACCAAAATAACAAATAAAAAACATCAACAAACAAATGCTAATGAAACATAGGATTAATATATGTAGTGAAAGTTAAATTAAGATCTACAATGGAGAAATTATATGAGGTTTTAAGGGATGGGAAGAAGGTTGGGTTGGGCCCAACCCGAGCCCAAATCCAACCCAAAATTGACTTTGAATTGGATTGGATTGGGTTAGGGTTGAAGGAATTTAGTTAGGATTAAGGTTAGGATTAGAGTTGGGTTTGTCAGGTTGAAGGCCGGGTTGGGTTAAGGTTAGGGTTGGGGGTTTATAACTGAGGGTTCGGCTAGGGTTGGCCTCAACCCGACCTAACCCGACCCGACTTACAGTCCTATTGCTGCTGCTGGGTTGTGCCAACTCGCAACTGGTTACAGTCGATATCGGTAAGCAAAGGTCAAACCCAAATATCTGATGACCGATGAGTGATGGCTTATTGGCTTTTAGGGTCGAAAACCGATGATGGTGTTAGGATGGCGAACAAGCTATGATACCGTGACTTTGGAATCTCTAGTGTAAAAATAACCGGTAGCTTGGAATCTGTGATCCGTAATATAGGATTGCAAATGAAATGCATCATCCAGCCCCAACGTCGCTGAAAGACAGAACAATGTTTACCGTTTTTCATGGATTCCAATTTCTGAAGCATCAGTTTTGTAACTTTTATCGCTGAAAGACAGAACAATGTTTACCGTTTTTCATGGATTCCAATTTCCGAAGCATCAGTTTTGTGACTTTTGTCTTCAAAGTTCTAGCATATCTTTTAGTGCACTGAATTTGGATGATAAATGTTGGCGTCGCTTTGAACAAATACATCATATATGCATGTATATATAGAATAGATAAATAGGATTAAAGCATATAATATATGATGTATAGATGTAATAATAATAGAACTGTAAATCAACATATATATGATGTATAAATGTAAGAGCAAATTCCTTAAAATACACATATGATTTAGATTTAGTTGATTGATTAACTCTACACAAAAGCTATGGCAATGAACAGGTCTAATAGTCAATAAACAACCTATATTTATATCTATATACTATATATAAAAGTGTGGATGCAAAGTAAAAGTTTTTTTGGACCAAAGTCACCCTCTATTTCTTTATTTGGGAAGAGGGCATAAAAGTCATTTTATTACAGCTTTAATGGCTATTAAAATGTCCATATTTGTGTATTTAGTCTACTTCTAATTGTAAGGGTTGAAAGTGTAATTTCAATTATTACTTTCCACTTCATTTAATCCCCTCTCATTGAGTTTTATATTTATTAACTCCCATTTTTTCTTATTATATCTTATATTTAAGTTATCTTTCACTAATAATTGATACTAATTAGATTTATGTCAATATTTTTAATAATATAAACCCATATACTTTAAAATTGACTCATCAAGGTGCCAACCAACTGGTTGGTAAGGTCTCTTATTCCTCATAGTAGAGACTTGGGATCGAATCCCACTTGCACTTGGGTTTAGGGTTATGGGTTAGGGGATGGGCTACCCCCATTGTGTATCTCTTCAAAAAATAAAAATAAAAAACAAAATCATTCTTTATCCATGTGGTGGCTAATCAATTCAACCATCTGAATCAAATTGATCAACCTATGAAGTCATGGTTAGGTAATAAGTTTTTAAAATATAAATAAATATAAAAAAAATTAAAGAAATGCAGAAAAAATACACATTTATCATATTTGTATTAATAAAATTAAAAAATAAGTGTAATAAATAAGAATTATTTTTAATGATAATTAAAATGAAATATATTTAGAATTGACAAAAAATGAAATTATGTTATTGTTTGACAAAGATCAATAGTTCAACTTTTGGGTCAAATGTGTTAACATTTAATGTCATAACTAAATAAATAAATATTAATAAAGAATAAAAATGAAAAAAATACATATTTGCAAGAAAATATTCAACTACATGTATAATATCATATATTTATCATATTAAACAAAAAGTAAGTGTGACATATCAGAATTATTTTTACACACAAAAAGAAAAACAAAAAAAATCATAGAAAAAAGTGAACACATCTATAATTAGGGCTGTTCATAAGAATGCCCAACCCGACCAAACCGACTAACCCGGACCGACCCAACCCGTCGGTTGGGTTTTCATCAGTACCGGTCGATTTTGGGTTGGGCAAATATATAAACCAATATATCGGGTCAGTTTCGGTTTTTTTGTGTGAAAATCAAAACCAACCCAACACGAATCGAAATAGTCTTCTACTATTTCAGTAGTTCCTAGTTTGAGTAGTTTCCTACTTAATTATAACTAGTTTTCTATTAGAACTAGAAGGCCCATTAGGCAATTACAATTAGAATAGGCAATCTATCATAGTTTTTAACTTTCTATAGTCTTTTATACCAAATAGGCAATCCATTAGGCAATTAGAATTCAATTAGGTGTTCTTTTGTACAGGAGCAAAACCAAAACTGACCCAAACCGACCAGATCGGTTTGGCCTATCAGTGGGTCGGTTTCGGTTTCCACCTCAAGTAACCCGACCAGGTCGGGTCGGTTGGGAAAACCCCAATAAACTGACCCAACCCGACCCGTGAACACCCCTATCTATAATTCTATATTTACATTACTATTAAAAATATGAATAAGATTGTGATGTTTAAATTGTAAATTGAACTATTTCACCTCATTCAATTTTCTTTATTTAAAATTTACAATTTTTTGATAAATAAATAAAAAATACACCAAAAAGATAAAACATTACAAAAAGAAAAGTCTAACTAAGCAAGTAGGCTTGTCAATAATACTTGAGACTTCATAACATGATCTGTTATCACATATTTGGATAATGTGTTTATATAATCAAATTTAGATTTTGCAATATGCATCCAATTAATAAAAAAACAAAAAATACATAATTTTATAGAAAATTTTGGATACATTATTATATCATTCTCATCATCTAGAATTATGCAAACCATATACGCACTTACTAGTATATTCAAAAGATGAGTGACACATAAATGTATATGCTGAAATTTCATGAGTGAAAAAAACTATTAAGGACATGATAAAAAATAAAGTCCTTTGTATGAACTCATACGATTTGGTCATGTGCATAGAAACCATCAACAACACTCAAAATAAGAAGCGACTTGTTGCAAGTTGAAGGGGTTAGGACTAGAGATAGACTAAAAATGGTGTGGGTATTTAGGTGCCAATAATTTTACAATGGATATGGCTTTCAATGGAACGGAATGGAAAGGATGAGGCTAGGATGACGATGACATTGGTGTTTGCTCACCTCTAATAAGCAAGCATATGTTGTTTGACGTATAGCCTCATTCATTTGTCAGTGGGCTGGGGTAAGTTGGTCAACCAGTTAATTGACCACAATACCCTCATTTGTTTCTGCTATAGGGTCTCATGAAAAATGAAATTAAGGCTCAGTTTGGAAGGAATACAAATGCAAATTTATAGAATGCAAAACCTTGTATTTTATATGTATTTGCACTGCATATATTTGTATTTGTACTCCTTCCAAACTGAGCTTAAAATACAAGAATATCAGTACCCAATACTCTCCTGCAACATAGGTAAACAACTTATCCATGGGCTACACGGCATCATGGGCGCTCTCTCCCTCTCACCTCTCTTTTACTTGGGTAAGTGTTAGCGCTAGAAACATGTTTACCAACCAAGTATAAACGAACAAGATCATAGAGGAGAGGAATGGGGAGGAACGAAACAGTGTTTTAAAAACCAAACCTAGAGCTTGAATCAATGGGCGTTCAATTGCATGGGTTAATCAGATGGATCGGTTTTTTATAAGTAGTGCGTTGTAGGTTGACCCAATTATAATATTTTTAACATGTAATTTGACAATAAACCTACTAGGCTACTTCGTTTAGACATCAAAACATGATAATTTGACAAGTATGTCATGAGAAATGGGCCTATATCTTAGGCCCAATAGCCTTGCGTCAACCTAGACCAATTTAGGCTATCTTATTCCCATGATCCCATCTTAGCCCGAGACTAGCTAGTAGCGTGCTCAAGAATTGGTAGCTCTATAGTCTATACATTTGAATCCCTTCAAATTTCAAAATGTCAACCATTTTTTTTATATATAATCGGATAATTCTTCCCCATTTTGTCAAAGGAAACTTTGTAAAATCTCCCCATTTCAGTAGTCTATTCTTCAATCACTTAAGTATTTGAGCTTGAAGCTGTTGCCACACACCAGCGAGAAAAAATAGCGCAAGGGAAACTGAATTTGAAAGAATCCTAAAGTCAATGTCCCCATAAAAAAATTAGGAATTTTGTTCATTAGTTGGTCTGAACCATCAACGGACGACAACTTATCTGCTTATGTTCTTTCCTCTTCCTTTCCTTTTCCTGTGTTCTTTATTTATCTTTTCTTCTTGTATCAAAATTTGAAAAGTTGTAATTTGACCCTTTTTTCCTTTCTCATTGATAGAGAGTTCTTGTGTTGAGAAAGAAAACCAACACAAATTAAGCATTTATTTTCATTAACACGCTTATTTATGTTCCCCATTTATTTTCAGTGTTACATGGAATATCCTGCCACTTGGTAGATTCTTGGGAGAAACAGAAACTTGATTTTTCCTCTTTTTCTTTGCTTATTAAGCATCAACTAAAACCCAGACATGCATCAGATTTTGATTCCCTTGTCCGTGTCCAAGCAACACAACTTAGTTGTAAAGTTGACTGAGAAGAGAATAGTTTTTTTTTTCTTTTCTTTCTGTGATACTGGTGGAAAAAGAGAAGAAAGGATTGGAACTGGTCTCCATTGATCTATAGCTATATGTGTTGGAGGGAATTTCCCAGATTCGGGCATAGTAAATGAAGACAAAGTGGACTGATACTCTCTTTGTATTGTTTGCTTGATGCCTTCATAAAGTATTCACGGGAAGTAGACCCTAGTTTGTTGTTTCCTCTCTAATAACAATAAACTTTGTCTCTTGGGAAACTCAGAGCGATGCAGAATAGATGTTGGACATTATCACAAAAGTGGGCTCAAATATCAAAATTGCAATTGGATTCACTGTTCACATGATGAGAAATCCAATAATCTCACGAGAAGTGGAGCTTATATATCCATGTTAAACAACAAACTTTGACAATACAAATCAACCAGGTTTCTCATGGACTTTGTAGAGCACCAAAGGAGTCGGTAGCAATCAATATTTTTTTGACTTCATGAATCAATCAACATTTATTTATGGGAGAATGTCTTTGAAGACTGGTTCAGAGATCGAGAGGGAAAATGCAGTTCGCTACATAAAGAGAGAGGGTTCCATGACTCTAATATCTTTTTTCCTATTTAAGGTCTACAGCAGACCGATAAACCGGAGTCTGGATTTGCTACCCAAAAGGAGCCCTGATCTCCTGAAAGCAAAAACTCCAAGAACATAGAATCCGGCCGCACATAGGCAATACCCATACGTGTACATTCATGGGGAGCAATGTTTCCAATGTGCAGTTGAATGCCCATGCTTGCAGAGTATGTGTAGAATTTTTGTTTTCAGGAGATCCCATCACACCCATAAGACACCATTAGGAACAATTGCCATGAATGACAACAACAAGCATGAGAGATATTCCTGATGTGCGGCTGTAGCATCTTGTGGGTAGCAACTTGTTGGAAGCATTTAGAAACCAACTTAAATGGGCCTCATCTAGGGCCTTGGATAAGGGCATTCCTTGACCAGGCCCAAATAATTTTGTGTTGGGGCTTGATCAGGATCCAATCTATTAATTGGGAAGAATACAAATGTGACCCCAGTCATGCCTGTACCTATCTTTTATAGCAAATTGACACCTCTACACCCATCATGGTGATGCTTTCAGAAAGCCACTGCTTAAGCCTGTGAAGCTACAATATATCTCAACCAAGCAATGAAAGGCATCCGAGGTAGAAAACTTGGACTTCTCATGTGCCCACTTAATAGAAATGGTAAGATTATTCATCAATCATACACAACCACAGCATGCCATTGACATCAATATCTTCTTTATTGGTAAATTTATCACAAGTAGAAGAATCACTGTTGTGGGTGCATTGTAAAGAAAACATCAAAATAAACAAACTTAATGGTTATTACTTGTTTAGGTTATGGCCTCTGACAATCAGCCCATCTCTGTTCCATTCTGGTGAGACCGCGACGTGATGTGGGCTCGCCTAGAAGATCATGGAGATTCCATATTTTGGGCCCTTTGTGCCACATTCTCAGCCATGAGACCTAAGTTCCCAAACCCATACCTTAATTTACTTGGAACAAGATTGGCATTTTGGACAACACATTAAAAAAGACAAATGGGACTGTACTCCACCAAACACATGCATTGAATGTGAAGATCATAGTAGAAATCTACTAGTCTTTTTTTCTGACACTTGGGTCAAAAATTGGTCAATAGGGTCACCAATCACTCAAAGCATCTCCTGAACAGGAGAAGGCCTTGGAGAAACTGGGAATGTCCCTGTAAGCTTGTGGATCAAAACCAAATCATTTTTATTGTGAGCAAATCTTCATCCACAAGAAAATAAAGTGTTTTGGTGAGCCTGTATTCTGTAGCCAGCTTTGAGTATTGGTTACACTGATGAGCATCTACTGATGGCACCCACAATTTCTGGATAGAAAGCTGAAAAGGATGGTCTTGGGGACCCTAAGTCAGCCAGTGAGCCCTACCCATTATGCCTTCATAGGTAGAAGATCAACCTATTCTAACTAGCCTGGTTAAGTAGCCATCAAACCATTGGAATTGTTTATAAGACAAAATGGTATAGATTGGATTGTTCCAATCATCTGGTCACTTTGAACCTTGAACCAGGGAAATCTCCTAGGCATGGATGTAGATGTAGACCCTAAACCAAAGTAGCATTCTTGTGCCTTCAAATTAAAAAAAAAAGAAGAAAAATGTAGACCATCATTTCCATCTAAAGTAGTAAGACTTAATACAATTGAATTGGCAAGAAGGAATGGGAGATGAATTCTTCTTCCCCTCTTATTCCAGTACATGAAATAAACTTGAATGAAATCCCCGGTAACTACAAGAGTTTCTGACAGTTTATATTTTATACATCAATATGTAGGAACAGTAGAGACCAAAAAACGTTGTCCCATTGTGAACTTCTCCTCCTAGTTGACATAGACTAAAGAACTACATAGAAGAAAGTTGTCACTCGTCAGTAATGTATCAAAACGAGAAATTATGAACCATGAAGAAGACCAATGGAGGTTGGTTTGGAATTGGGTATTGTTTAGCAGAAGCTCCACAGACGAATATCACCTTCTTCATAGAATTCTTCGATTGCAGGAGGAGAAAACGAGGTTCCAGGACAGAACATTTGGCAAGAATACCTGGGTGATTGTGGGTCAATGAAGTCCATCCATGAAAACGAATCAATCGCACGTAGCTGTTCTTCAGCTTCATACATATTGTAACCTGCTGAGCCTGAGAACAAGGAGACGTCCTCGTCATTGTGATCAGAGGACGAAGAGGAGGGCGACGGCGATGGCGACGGTGTGGAGGAGGGAGGCGGAGGCGGAGGCGATGATGGGGTGGTAGGAGTGGTGACACTATCCAAAGTAGTATTATTGGCAGCTGCAGCTGCAACTCTTTGAATGGATTTGGGGGACATAATGGTGTCGGGGATGTAATGTGAGGAAGAGATTGGGAAGTTGAGGTTGGCTGAAGAACCCTTGAGACATAACAGTGCAGCATCGTAGGCTCTTGCAGCTGCTTCTGGCGTAGAATAAGAGCCGAGCCATATCCTTGTCTTCTGATTGGGTGCTCTGATTTCAGACACCCATGACCCCCAGCTCCTCATCCTCACACCCTTGTACTTCCTTTTCTTATTACATGAAGATGGAGATGGCGTCGGTTTGGATTGCTCGGATTGTATCTTCTCCTCAGTCTTCACCATTGCCGGCTGGGTCGATCAACAAATGGACGATCAAGATAGTTGAAGTGGACGGATAGATGGATCGACGAGTGGCCTGCTGCTGCTGGTTGTGGTGTTGATTTGTCCTTTTTTTTCTTTGTCTCTCTTCTGGATCTTCTGTTTCTTCTGCTTTGAATGTGATAAGAGGGAATGAGATATTAGGTGAATATGTGAGGGAGTAAGAGCTCTGGATGGTTATTTATAGGTAGAGGGCTCATCTTGATTTTTTTTTTTTTACAAATAATACGAAATGGGTTTTGATATTTTAATGGTTTTAACTTAAAATGGGAATGCAGAAAAATTGTAAAATAATTTGACAAAAAAAGCTGCTAAGACTAAAATAGATGGACTGCCCTTCACCTTGGCCAAAATTAATAATATTTTGCTCTAAATATAGTCTAGAAATCTTTTCTGCTTATTTAGGAAAAATGGGTCCCAACCCCTTTTGATCTTAGCCGTCTGATCAATTCAATTCCCCTTCAATTGGGTAGCATCATTTGATCCAAAGGCTGTAGATTTTGAATATCAATGTGTGTAATTAACTTCCAGGCAAGGCAATCGAGTTTGGCAGTCTGGATCCCATGTGCACCCATGAAGCATATCAATAAAGAAAGCTTTTGTTCTAGGGCCCTCTGTGACTTACATTACAAGACACCCTTTTTGACAGAGGATATTAATTGACCCAAAATGGAGAAGAAATGGGAGCATATGAACACAGAATTTGAGGGCAAATGGGTCAATCGGCAACATAAAATTTTGTTTAAATCCAGTTAAAAAAAAAAGCTTTGGAAGGGGTGAATGAAATCATCGGATTCTCTGAGGCAGCTTCGAGGATTTTGCTTGCAGAAGAGAGGGAGGGAGTACATTAGATGCTAAGAGCATATTGGGATACACACAGCACAGAGCACACGGACACACACGCTCCATTCCTTAGCTGTTGCACCACTGTCTCGCAGCTCCAAAACCGCGTCATGACTCGTGCCCCTCGGCATTATTTTAAGACTCCCCCTACAGTTGGTGGGTTGGGTTGGGATCTCGTCTCTTACGCCTGCATTACTTGACTTTTGCCCTTTTCTCTCTCTCTCTGATGGGCAGTTCAGCTACTAGAAAAGCCCCTCATTTTTAAAGGATTATGATGTAATGAAGGGGGGGGGCCCTCAGATGAGATGTCACTCTTTTCTAGCCAAATGGGGAATGTAATTAGCCTGTTAAATACCAATCCAATGCTTGAAAGCGGCCTCTCACGTGAGGGTGCCCCCAGCGAATCAAAACCCTTTAATAATTTTTTTTTTCAATATTTTACAATTAGGGTCTCAATTTTTAAATAACGAACCTTTTGAGACACTTGATTTGATTCTTTAGTACTTGGGTCTCATGCTGCCTTTGTAACTTGTACAACTAAACCAGACATGCAAACTCTTGTGCTTTTCACTTTTAAGAATGAGTCTGCTTCCGCCATCCATTTCTAGCTCATCACTTAGACTTTTTGGGTGTGAGGAACCAAGGGCTTGTTCTACTTTCTTCCTTCTTGTCTTCCTTCTCTAGACACACTGTCAGCAAACACCTGGCACACATGCAAATGTATTGGTGCTTACTCCATTTGATGGGATGTGTCTAAATAATCTCCTCTGATGATCATCTAACCATCTTATTTATTAGTCCGGTTTATTGACCTTTTCTTTAGCAAATTTACGCGTTCTCTAGAGATTAGAGGCCAATCACACAAAAAGAGAAACCTGGTAGTTGCTGCAACTTGCAAAGGTGTTAAGCAAAAGCATTTGCATACTGTTACTGCATTATCATTTGGTTACAATTTACAAGTTTCTGTGAGGAAAAGATCAAAATGCTCTCACTTTATAATGAAAAAGGTTTGAAGAGTCATCACTCATCAGTGGGGCTTTTCCTTTTTGTCTTTTGATTTCATATTCTTCCTACATGCATGCATTTTGGGATGTCAAGTGGGTCGGTTTAAGTGATACTAAACAGACCCTATTGAATTAGGGTTGGGTCAGCCTATTTTAATCATCTTTCGGGTCAGCTTCAGGTTTGGGTTGGGGTAAATGTGTGCTAAACCTGATTTTTTTTGGGTACTTGGCATAATACACTAACTTTATCAACTTGGTGCTAATAGCGGGATTTGAATCCGCGTCTTTACTTACTGGGATAACCCAGCTAATATGTCAATCGAGCCTCCACTCGGTGTAGCATTGAAATATTTTGTAAATATAAGCTTCTTTGAGTAGGTGTACTATATATATGGGACAGGGTAGGTTGGGTTTAATATCTCCCTACCTGGATTGGATTAAGGTTGGATTGAGGCAAACCCCTAACAAACTTGACCGATTTACATCCCTACATGCATTAACAATAATGAATTCGGATTCAATCCTCACTAGACCATACTTACACCCTCCTCACGGTCACTTACAGCTGTGCATTGAAAATATCTTCCATAAATAAAAAAAATATACAATTACAAATGACTGCAAATATGATATAAGCACTGTCTTATGAGTACTGAATCTGATGTCAACAATAATACCAAGAAATTCAACCGAACCCAACTCAAATGGTTGGACCAGAAACTAGCTAGCTACAAGCCCACAATCTCTTTTCTTGGCTGATGAACTCCATTTTAATTAGGCAAATGGTGGTCTAATGCCAAGCCTTGTTTTTATTAATTCTGGCAATGGCTCGAAACAAGTCATAGCTTCTCTGCAATAGTTGCTTTCTGTTCCATTGAAGGGTTCGTTTCCCTCACCCATTAGGTGGTGAAAAACTCAAAACTTTTCAGTTATCTTTAGTAGTGAGAAAGCAAGTGATATTAATAGTTGAAAGAAAAGATAAAGAGGTGCGCTTTGTTTAGATTTCTGCGTGCGCTCTCTCTGGTAAACTGATTGAAACTAGTTGCCTCAATTATGGCATCCTTTATCTTGAATGTTTATGTTTGTATTTCTGTAAAGGGTTGGAGCCGGTAGATTGGTTTTGCCCTAAAACACTGTTGGCTGTAGAACATGGCAGAAAGATTTATAACCAGAGGAGAATTTATTGCCTTCAGAACAAAGGAACATATACCAAATAGATAGATGTATATCTCAGAACCACCATTACCATCTGAAACCTCGTTTAGGTAGCTGGTTTCGGTCAAATGCAGTCAAAGAACAAAGTAACCTTGATAGCAATACATATAATTAAACTAGAAAAATTATTATTTGAGTCGGTGAATTTAGATTAACAGAGAGAGAAGCCTTTCCTAAAGGGAGTACTGTTGCAAGATTAGGCTCAACAAGATGCAGGGTATACTATTGAAGTTCTGATTGTTGAACAAGTTCTAGAATCCAATTAGAACGAAAATTAGTCAAAAAATATATATTTTTTAAGCTAGAGTTGGGTCAGGAAGAGCACATCAAATAACTTCAATCCATTGTTGCTGTCTTAAAATGTAACATTTTCAGTAGTTCTTTACGCAGTAAAAAGACCAATCTGCATCACCATAAATTTGCTTCAAGCTGTAACATTGGAATGCACATGGTGCGACATTTAACAGCACTATATCCTTTTTAGGGCCCGTTTGGTTTATGGGAATAAAGGTCTGGAATCAGAACTGGAATTCTAATTGTTTGGTTGGGTGGAATTAAATTCTATTCCCATTTCTGATGAAGTGACATCTCCCATTTGAAAGAATGGTCATTAACTTCTTCTTCCTCCTCTCTTAGAAATGAAATCTCATTTCAGACTTTCAGTTAATTTCAATTTCCATTCCAATTCCTATCTAAACTAAACTGACTATAAAAATAGACCGTGCTGATTTTAATCCCGATTTAGATAGATTTTAATTCCTATTCCGATTCCGACCATGGACCCTTTTAATTCCTATTCCGATTTTAAGAAAAGGGTTTTTCACTTCTTGTGCTCTAGAATTTACAGCTTCGTTTTATTAGGCAAGATTCTTTCCTTTGATTACAGAAAAAAAAAAAAGTAAAAATAAAAGGAAGTTGCTTTGCCAGTTTCCTCTATATTAACCAACACATGGCACATTAAGATTATAATGCGGCTGCCAGACAAATCTTTCAGTAGAGCTGGAAAAAAATAGGCACGCCTTGAACAATTGTCTCAGTTGGATTAATTTTGACCCAGCTGACGCTCTCCTGAGAAGCCCTATTGACCCTCTTCATTACGCCATCTGTTCTCCATAAGACCAGTCAGAACACTTCACACCTACTTTAGCCTTCTTCATTTAATTCAATAATTTTATAATCTGAACTCTTACAGCAATTAAAAAAAGAAAAGCTAATACTGTATTTTGCTTCATAGATTTCTCCATTGAGCATGTGCAGTGGGAACAGTGTCGTCAATCCTCTCTTTCCTTTCCTTTCACACACCAGAGTTGGAAAATATCAAAATCACTGTTGAGAATCTCTAGAGATTAAAGAATTAATTTGGCTTAAAATTAATTAACCCTTATTATAATCTCAGGTAGCTGCCGCCATGCTTCATAGACATATATTATAAGGATTTTAACATGTTCGAGTCTCTCCTCTCTGCCTTTCATTTGCTTTGTTTTCACCATTATTGAAACTTAGGATCTGCTAATAGAATTATAAAATTATTATAAACTCTTTAGTGAAAAATAAAGGTTTCTTGATATAGGAGTTATAATATGCCATTGCCCTAATTTTAATTGCAACTTTTGAGGTTTAATCCCAGCTTACCCACCAAAAGAAGAAGGATTATTTAATATACAGATATAAAATGTTGTTACATGAATAACAATTAAAAAACCATGTAATATTGCCTTAAAATATCAATATTATTAGAAGCTGTCCAGACCTAGAGAGTAGAGACCCCTAGGACCTGGGGTTCACAATCTGGTTCAAATGGTTCGATCCATATGGAAAATATAATTAATGGATTGTAAAGAGGGGTAGTTTGTTGGGTCAACCAAGGCTGGGACGACAATGGGTTTGAAGATGGGCCAAACTAGAACCTGATTTTAAGGGGATTAATGTAAGGAGACCAACACCTAGAGAACTGGGATGAGTGATCAACTGATGAAGAATCACAATCTCCTGCCACCAATTCTATATCTAGCTCAATCAGACTACATTTTATGTGCAACCTTTGGACGGGGTTTGCCCCCAAAACCTGAGCTACCAAACAAAGAACAATGTTAGGTCACATGACCAAATCAGAGCTTCCATTTACTATATGATTCCCTTGCTTCAGCAATCATTGAGTCAAAATCTTTCCCTCTTATGCTTGCATCTTAGGAATCAATTTATTAAAAGCATCAAGATTAATGGGTCCTTCCTTGATCCTTCGGACTACAATAAGAAAAGTGTTTGACAGTTGTTTCTCCAAGGTCACCTTGTTTATTATATAGTTCTAATTCCCTCCTGCACTGTTTATGCCTGCTTCTTTTGATGATCTTCTTATGGGTCTCATTTATTAAATTCTTAATTCCTGTTTACTATGTATTTATAATAACCTGAAATTTGGGGTTCACATCTTAATCCGTGTTATTGACCTTCATGCATTTTCTATAAGCTTGAAGTACAAATGGAATTCAACTGTTGACCCGGGCGGCATGCCTGATGGGGTCCAACACCCATCACCCTCCACTCTTGCATATCCGTGAAAAGGACAACAAATAGTATTTACCACATTAATTAATTATAAATGGGCAATGTGTCCATCAACCCAATTCAACAACTTGCCAAGTGTCAGAACCACAGAGACAGATGTTAATTAATTGAGGCATATAAATAAATAATAGGGATGGAGTTAGTCGAGTAGGGAGGATGGGCAAAGGTACATGGAGAGTTTGATAGTTGAAAGATGTTGGGGTATGAAGAGGCAAGGTCCATATGGGTAAGAACTTGGAAGCATCATATCCATCTAACTTATGGTTAATTGAAATCATTCATGAGATAGGGGATCCACTGAACTGGTTATGTTCAATTTTACAGTCCTTACCTGTCATATGACCCACACCTTAATTTTATTATACTTTTTAGAACTGATATTATCAATAGTTTTTTTTTTCTTTGATAAATGGAATTATCATCAGTTCAAAATTTTAACTTTTTAATATGAAATCTATATATAAAAGTTGGATTATTTTTACAAAAATAGTGAAGTATTTTGGCTTTTTTGGGTCTAATTTTTTACATGAAGTGAGAGTACTGAGGAGAGGAATTTGGAGACTTATTATGTGTATGATTTCTTGGTCATCCAGGAAATCTCACCAATTAAATTACCCACTCTGCTTCCATATATCGAAATGAGAGTCGTCCTCTCAAAAAAAAAAAAAAGTTAAAAAGGAAAGATTCATAGGTCAGAGGTTCAATTGGGGTTGAACCATTATATATTCTGCTATAATATATATATATATTATTTTATATTATGTTATAACCTTATGTAATATTATAATATGCACAATTATATAATTATATGTTTATATTCAAAATATATAATTATATTCTTTTATAATATATAATTTTTATTTTAGTTTCAATTTTTATATTAAAAATTAAGAATTGAGGCCCAAAAAACATTTTTTAGCAAAAATAGTGGGATAAGGCGTCTTTGGTTGCTTGAAAACACAGGTCTTGGACACTTATCCAAATTAAAAAGAATACCCTAATCAGCTATTCATATGCAAAGTTATAGTCTCCAAAAATTTGTATTATGTTAATTTGTTTTTCAAAAAACCAATCTATTTTTTTATAATTGGGACTGATTCGACCATCCAGATTAACAGTTCTGGCTGATTTTTTACCCAATCTGATTTTTGGGTATGACCGAACTGGCAAAGGGACCAGGTCACAGTTTAACCGGTCCAATCCGATTTTTTAAACACTGGTATTGTTCTCTAATTCAAATTTATCACAAACCAAACCAGATTTAGTTTCCCAATTTGGCTTCTAATAAGTTAAACAAACAAGAAATGCCCCCAACCTAAGAAAATCCAATAAAACAACCAGCTTCAGGAATCACCAAAAATCTGAGACTTGTCAATTGTCATGTAGATTGAGGATTAACCTGGCCCAAGAATTGGTTATTAGGTAGGGTAGCTATGAAATAATGCAGAGAACGAAATATAAAATGTAAAACTAACCATGAAATTATGAAAATGAACCTTCCAAGAAAGTTCAGATGGTGTTCACCTTTATTGCAATGCAGCAATACAAGAAAATCCATGGTCATAGACTCATAATTCATCTCATGGCTTTGTACTTGTTCTTGCGTACAAAAAGTTCATGCAGGTACAGATTGTTGACCGAAAGGACACAACTAAAACCACTACCGTTCACCTACTAGCTATGAAGAATTTTGCCTATCTTTTAAGGGTGGGTCTTTTAGTGTGTAACAACTCACAAGCTAACTGGCAGGAGGAACAAACCGAGTTGTGGATCAAACAAATGCCACGTGTTTTCAATTTAGAAAAAAAGGCAAAATCCAAAATTCTAAATCATTCACAGTCTAATTTCTAGAATAAAATGTATGGTACATAAAGTGATACTTCACATTCGTTGAGGAATGCTATTATTAATGGTAAATACATGGTATGGGAAACGTAAATAAATTATATGATGTTTTTAACTTGATTATTTGAAATTTATGCACTTAATTAATTAGATTCTTCTTTTTATCAAGTTTTATTGATTTAATTGCAAATATCTGTATAATCATTTTTGGTGTTCTTGACTTAAGCACTTGCTATTTCCGGCATATTCCCAATAAATAGATATCAGACTTCATGGTCACAAAAACGGTCCTTAGAAACATCTTTGTATTTTCATATTTTCATTAATGCAGGCTGTGAAGATAAAATCCGGATTTCAGTAAAAAATAGGAAAAAAGACACACACAGGCAACAATTATTAATCTTTTCAAACTTCTTTTTCACCATTAATTCGGGGTGTGTGCCGTTTATGAAAATGGGGTGTGCCCAAATAACCCACCTTGTTTTTTTTTTTTTTTGTCTTCTTTCATTTGGGTTTCATTCTTATATCTAATTCCAACTAGACCCTAATCCTTACTTAGATTTAAACAAAGTAAGGTGAGGGAAAAAGTTCTCAAGGCCGACAGGCTTAACTGGAATTAGGTTAAAGGAAATGAGGCCAATTATCAAACTGTTCCTAAGCTTCAAGTCTTCAACTCGCTTTGTGCTTGTGAAATCCCCAGCATTGCATATGATTCTAGGACTAATAAACCTTTTGAATTATTAAAACTTTTTAAAAGAGAGCCAATGTCATCAAGACAAGCTTGCATGGAATCTAAAGCAACTTTGTTAAGAGAGAATTTTGTTCGGGCCAGGCCAGGTTTGCACCAAGTCAAGAAAAGCCCCTGTTGGGCCCCATGTGGATTGAGGTTTGAGGTCGGCCAACCTAAACACGGTTCTGAGGTACTTGATCGTACGAAAACAACAGATCAGCAAAATTGGACTTTACTCAAAGCAATCCATATCGATGAGATCTTCTACCAGTCTATCCCCTAAAAGCTGTCACTGCCATATCCACATTTAAAGCCTGTGGCCGCAATGGAGCTTCAACTTAAGGCAGCCTGCGTCTCACCTGCACGTAGAGAGCTGCTACAGACATATGAAACCCTGGCCCAGGTAGCAAAACAGGGGCCAAAGCTGGAGGCCCTAAAGAGATTATTATTTTTGTTGTGACACTGAAAACCTAGTACAGGACTACGGGGAATTTAGATAAAGAAAAGCTGGGCTTCTCTTCTGGGTTGGAACTTGGATCATAGGATGTTAGAAGGTTGATGGATCCAAGAAGTTTGCTAGAGTCGAAGCTGAGACTCCAGGATCTCCGATTGAATGAGGAGATTGTCTCATTCATTAAATGTACGGTCTAAACGAACACAGAGTAAGATGGATGGATAGACCAAGCTGACATGAAAGGACAGAACTCAGGCCGTTTCCATGCGCAACCGTCCATGGTCCATACTTGCGACGTACCACAGCCATGTACTAGCTTGTGGCATGGGCTGCTGCCCGTGCCCGCCCATGTGATCCGATGTTGTGTGCATGCAGAAGGCCCCACGGAATGCCGTGGTGTGAGCATATAGTAAACCAATTCTGACCATTGTGTGAAGCTTACATCCAAACAGCTGCGTCGTGGCTGTTATCTTCTAAAAGATAAAACATGGGTCGGGGGCCTTCACAACCTACCAACTTTCCCCTGTTTTCAGCAGGGGACCCACGTAACTAGGGTTAATAATCAGAATGCATAGATAGAAGAATATAATATACTTGTACTATACGTATTGGTAAGGTTTTATATGGGCTTTTCAACGCAGAAAAGTCCATTAGTTTTTTTCATTGATTACCATTTACCTGCAATTTTTTAAGCCCATTTAGAGGATAAGACAAGACCCCCCCCCCCCCCGCCAAAAGCCCAAAAATTAGAAGCTAACAAAAATGGGCCTAGTGTCACTGTGGAGAAAAGTTTCTGACATAGTTGATGTGAGAAGCTCTACAGTTAATAACCCAAGTCAGCCAGATGAGGACAATTTGGGGGCCCACCCAAGTGTTGGTCCCAACTTAAAACATGGAAAGGTCAGGTCAACACTTTATAGGCACAGTAGGCACTCAAACCATAAATGTAATGGGCCCAACAAATGGTGGGCCCCAGTTCATAAAATACGGGACGTGGCAAGTTACGGGTCCGTGGTGCTTGACCTATGTTGATGTTCACATTTGCTATTTCTAACAAAGCGTCAAATAATGAATGGAAAGACTGGCTGTTTTAGCCTTGGACAATGAAAGTGATAGTCTAGAATCCCGGATTCTGTTCAAAAAAATCCAAGATTATTCTTATTTTATATTATTTTGTTTTACCTAATAGGAAGTAAAAAAATTGTTGACCAAAAACCTACAATTTTACTACTAGAGAGAAAAGAAAAAAAACAGAAAAACCACATATAAAATAATTTTCTTATATCCAAGGAGATCAACACGAGAACTGGTGAAATGCATTCCACCTGTGTTGATATCAGTTAATATTGCAACGGTGGCATCGAGTCATCGACCATGTCTCGATTAATATACATGGTATATATCAATTGATATGACACGATCATTTGAAGAAAAAAAAAATAATAATAATGATTCAGCTATGATACTTTAAAAACAAGATACCAGAAAAAACTAGCAACCGATCAACCAGTATTATAAAATGGGTAATCAAGGTAGTATTCAACAAAATTGATGAGGTGTTTTTAATTGGTCAAAGCCTTTTCAGTTTCAGGTCTTATTAACAACATATATTTTTTAATTTAATAATAATAGGAGTACAAATCAAGGTATACTTAGGATTGGAGAGCAAGAGACCTCTTTTGTTACCTTGGTTCAATATCCATAATAAAAAAGAGATTGAGGATGATTCACCCATAGAATTAGTGGAATGGGCAAAATGGAGGGGTGAATATAAAGTCTTACATGATTGGAAAATGTCACATTGGCTAAAAGCAAAATTCTGTAAAACATTTGTAAGGCTAAGCATGTTGTATGGAAATTAGTGTTGGGTAGTTAACAAACAATATATCCAAAAAGCAAGTGTAACAAAAATGTAAATACTTAGACCAATGGGTGATAAAGTTAGGAAGGAGGGGATTAGAGGATAAAATGAGAGAAATTAAATTGAGATAGTTGGATCATGTGCATACAATACAATCCACAACACTGTTAGAAAAGTGATCAGGAACAGGTACAAGTTAAAGGGGCTAGAAGAGCTAGGGCAAATAGAAAAGGGCTTGGGTGAAAGTAATTTTTATAATAAAAACTGATTTAAGCACCCATAATGTAATGATGGATATGGCCTTAAGCATAATGAAATGGCAAGAAGGGATTCATGTAACTAACCCCATATAGTTGGTACAACGCTTAGATGATGATGATGAATGATGATATAATATAATATAACAACATAACCCCAAAACTCGAGCCCATGATCACCACAATGTGGTATATTAACTTAGTTTTAAATTTTAAAATTTTCTTTGGTTCTCTAATTAACTCCTATTAACTAGCATCTTAACTGTCAATTAAAGCCAGAACAAGCGAATTCATTCACAAATGCAAGTTATAATCCATGTTTATACTCTTAGGTGAGCAAACCTATTTTCTGATCTATTGATATGTAAAAATGAGCACGGGAAATTTTTCTCAAGATAGCTCTACAACCGGAATTGAGATTTCTAATTCATCATGGAGTCTCATCAACCTCCATAGAGCTTTAACCACAACAAGAGGAACTCTCGACTGAAATTGAGTGTAGCCCAACCTCCAGGGCAAACTTCAGCCTCTCCCAACAAAGCTGTTACTTCAGTTTCCAAAGCAGAACAGCTTTGAATTTTATTGCACATCCAAAGCAAAAGGAACCATCTCAATTCCTGGTCAACAAGCCAACTCTCAATAAGATGCACTCAAAGATGTACACATGTTTGCTAATTTGCTGGAGTGCTGTTGAATACAAATATGCTGTTAATCAGAAATGGCTTCTAGTAAGCTAAAGCTCCAATCCTATATCCTGTGGCTGATGATTTAAGTTTGTCTCCCGTTGCGTTAACTTGGTAATTGAGCTTTCGTACTCCAAGTTTGCAGGTCAGCTGCTCAGGATACACGACATCCAGACAACCACCTACAATAGATATTGATACTTCATAGTGTTTTTTTGATAGATAAGATTCATTAAATTTCATTAGAAGCAAAGGATGTAAGTTTGCTACAAGCACCCCAATGTGAGGCGCGAGGTGTTGCCTCACTCTTTAACAAAGAAACAAAACTAAAATTACAAATGGACCAAGTACAACTGGTCCCTAGTTAGCCCTTGCTTAGCTAGAGAATCAGCAAAAACATTGGCCTCCCTTTCCACCCATTGTATAGTTACATTCATCTGTTCTGTTAACCATTTGAATTTCTTCATTTTATTTCTATAACACCAAATCATTGAATCTGGTTCTTTTAGCCAATCCATCACCACTTTGGAACCCCCTTCTATCACCAAATTCTCCAAACCGTCTCTTTTGCAATGTGGGCACTTTTAAAGAGTCTCTATTCCCCATTAGTCCTGAAAAGAGTGCTCTTAAATTTCCTTGTCTGTTATAACCCCTCCTATTCTAGATGGACCTGGGCCGCCTTAACTGTTCCCATCGAAGTATAGTTTCAGTCTTTCACAAATCCTTCAATGGAGGTTGTCCAAACCATCCTTGCTTTAAACTTCTGCACTGAACTACTTCATAGTTGTTCAGTAACATGAATTTTTGTTGGATGTCAGAGATGCAAATGCCTAGAGCACCAGAGATCGCAAAAAAGAGGGGATAGATCTTCCAGCCTATGCAAGTAGGCCTAACATTTGTTTAGGAAAAACAGGATAGTAGCTAAAACAAACCATAGATCATACAGCATAAAACTGAGTCCGAATCTCCTACCCACGAGAATTCTGCCCACGTTTATCTCAGCCATACACGGAGAACATCTCATCCTCTGCATAGTATCATGCAGGGGAGATGTTCCCAATTCACGAGGTGTAGTGTATTATGGGTAAGTGTGAGCAGAATTCTCGTGGGCAAGAGATCCGGAATCGATTAAACTACAGGATATTTAGTGTGAGTGTGCTACTTAAATCACCATTTTTGGTAGCTGTCATGAGTAATTAGCATAGTATCTCGGGTTCCCGCTTTAGTGTTCGTAAATTGGGCTTCGAAAACGAACACTCTAGATCCCTTGCCATTTTTCACCACAAGGAAAAAAGAGTACCCAATACCTCTCAATAAGGGTGAGCATTATTCAGTTAAAATTGAAAAACCGAACCTAAAATTTTGGTTTCGGTTTTTTTCAAGTTTTGGTCATTTCAGTTCGGTTTTTTTGGTTTTGTAAGATTTTGGTTTCGGTTTTCAGTTTTAGAAATTTGGTTAACCGAAAAAATCAATTTAGTCAAACTTTATTATCTATAATATATATATATATATTATGTATTAAAGTATATAATTTATTATATACATGTATAATATACATTTTTTAATATATAATATATATTATATATTAAAATATACATTACAATATATATTAAAGTATAGGGTAAAATACAAAAACCTCCTCTCTATTTTTGAAAAATTTAACAAATACCTCCTTTCCCAAGACGAAAAATGTTAAAGAGATGATCATTTTTTAAAATACCTATTTTACCCTTTTACGAATTGATGTGCATCTATTTTTACTAAAACAGCCTCGAACACTGTTCATCTTCTTCCCCACGATGCACAACAGCAGAACATTGTTCATTGTCTTCATTGTCCCGATCACCAACGTGTCTACCATGGATGGGATAGACTTCACTAAAGTAATCTAGTCTGCCAACGGTAACAACCCTGTTAGAGCCAATGCAACTTTGAACCTCACTGCAGATGGAGATTTGATCTTGTGAGACTTTGATGGTAGTTTGGTTTGGTCAACCAACAGAGTTGGGAAGTCCGTCGCCGGCATGAACTTGACCGAGACAGGAAATCTCGTGCTCTTCGACAGAAACAACCGAACCGTGTGGCAGTCTTTTGATCACCCAACAGACACCTTGGTTCCTGAGCAGAGACTCACAGCAAGGGCCTCACTGACGGATTGGAGTCGAGGTTTGTTTTCACTCTCTGTTACTAGTGAAGGTGTGTTTGCTTTCATCGAGTCGGATCCTCCGTAGGTCTATTTCAAATACTCGCTGGCTGGCAAACTAAGCTATGTGATGATCCTGAAAGAAGTATTACTTTGTACTCAAAGAAGACAAATGAAATGATAACGGGAAATTCTCCTTCAGACTCGTTCCTGTGGTTCCGTCCAGATGGAAAGATGTGCTTACAGAAACCATGGATTATCGCGAGTGTGGTTAACTCGCGATCTGTGGGAATTACAGTATTTGCTCAAATGGGCTGTGTACTTGTCCACAAGGAACTGATGGGGAAACAAGCTATTTTATGCCATTAGATGATAGGGAACCAGATCAGGGGTGTTGTGAAATTACTCCTCTGTCTTGTCAATCTTCTCAATTTCACAGTTTTCTAGAGGACGTTACTTCACTAATGCTGCTTACTATCCAGATATTACAGATACAAGTATGGAGAGTTGCAAACAGTCCTGTTCCTGCGAAACTGCTTTCTTTCAGTATTATGAAAATGCTTCAAAGGGAATTGCTCTTTACCAGCCCAAGTCTTCTCCCTCATGGCCAACAATAAGAAAATCACTAATTATAGTGCATCTGCCTTCATTAAGGTGCAGAAATCCCCATCAAAAACGAAAACAACCCGGACAACAATCATTTTAGGATCCAGTCCTGGAGCTTTCTTTTTTGTTTTCCTGGTTTTTAGCATCTGGGTTATTCTATATAGGAACAAAAGAGATGCTGATGAGGGTGAGGAGGATGATTGCATCATGTATCAGGAATGCCCATGAGACAGCGAACAGTCTTCTGTCGCTATGCATGGTGAGGAAGAAGATGAATAGTGTTCGAAGCTATTTTAGTAAAAATAGATGCACATTAATTCATAAAAGGGTAAAATAGGTATTTTGAAAAAAAGTCATCTCTTTAACGTTTTTTGTCTTGGTCATTGACGGAAGAGAGGTATTTGTTGAATTTTTCAAAAATAAAGAGGAGGTTTTTGCTAAAATGAAACTATAGGGGAGGTTTTTATGATTGTCAGAAACTTCAAGGTTTTTTGTATTTTACCCTAAAATATATATAGTGTTGAAATTCAGTTTTAACCAAAATAACTGAAAACCGAACCGAAAGTTTCGGTTTCAGTTTTTCAATATTTTGGTTTTGGTTCGATTTTTCATTTAAAATTTCGGTTTATTCAGTTCAGTTTTTAACCAAATAAACTATTTGCTCACCCCTACCTCTCAACCAAACGAGCAATGAAGCATAGTTTTCAAGGCGCCAAGGCGAGGCTAGGCGACTCCGCGGGGGGGGGCCTTGTCACCTAGATGCCAAGCGATGAATATTTTTAAGTAATAAAAATAGATCCTAGAGTAGTTTCCTAGGTACCATAACCATATTTCCTTAATAATTATTCATAATTTTCATAAGAAAAGTTAGAATTCATGCTTAAGTATAGAGAATCAACATATTCATGAGTAGAAAAAGAAGAAAAAAGAAAATTGAAAAAGTATAGGGGCTGAACCCTAGACCTGGCAATTGGATTGGATGGGTCGGGTTCGGGTTAGGTCAAGACACTTCGGGTTGATTTCAAGTCGGGTTGAATTTCAGGTTGGGCTGTCAAATGCTAGACAACCCTAAATGTTCCGGTTAGGGTTGACCCATGAGTCAATTCAGGTCATCCCAAAAAATAATTGAAATTTAAAAATAAAGAAAAGATACATGAAAAATGCCAAAATTAAAGGAATTAACCTTAAATTCCAAATATAAAATTAAAAACTTGAACATTTAACAATTCAAAAAGTAAACAATAAAGAGTATAGACTAAATAGTAAAAATTAAAGAGTGGAAACTTCTAACAATGCATAAATAGTCCCAATTAGACCTAACAATCGGGTTATCGAGTTGACCCATGACCCAACCCAACCCATTCTTTTCCTGGGTCAGGTCGGGTTGGTCTCGGATTCAGGTAGCTAAATATGAGACCCTAATCCCTTTTTTGTGTTGGGTTGGGTCGGGTTCACGGGATGGGTCAACCTTTTGCCAGGTCTACTGAACCCTTGTTTTTGTTACGGTAAAAGAAGAAAGGAAAAAGTAGAAGACATGAAAATATGGAAGAAAAGTAGAAAAAGAAGAAAACGTATTGATTAGACAAAATTTTAAGTTCTACATTACTTATTGGTTTAGGTTTTAGTTGTTGAGGTTCAATACAGCATTTAGCAATGTTTGTGTTGATTAAATCCCAACAAATAAGAAAATAATAAAAAGAAATTAGTATATAAACACACAAAATGAATATTTTAGTTTAAAAATATCTACTTTATAACTATAATCTCAAAATATAAAGAATAAAGTATTTTATAATAAGAAGTACAAAACTACTTGATGATTAGACGAGGTGAGCCTCCAAGGGTGCATTGTTGCCTAGGCATCGCCTTGACAGCTTTGCAGTGAAGATGCACCCGAAGACCATTTTTCATTTTTCGATAGAACTTGTATAAAAAGAACAATGAAATTTTAAGCATGCCTGAAGAACTATATGCTGCTAATTTTATTATTCACTAATTGATAGGTAATTCATCCATATTAGCAATAGAGGCACAGGCAAATTACAGATGGTTTAAGGTGCAGTACAGTTACACTCACCACAACAAGGATTTCAGTTTACATACCAATCACTGAACCTGAGTTGAGGCCTCAACTGAACCTCCTTTAAAAGAACTTAAAGAACTGATTATGGATTCATATACCTCAATTCCTTTCAGAAATACAGAATCTTTCAGGTACTGCATGAAAAGTTGGTAACAGTGAATGGTTAGAAATAAAATAAAGTTACATGGGAACTGGAAGCGCCGAAAAAAATAACACTAATTGAATCATCAAAAAGGAAAAATATATTGGTAAAATTGTCAAACCTCATTGTGCTCATGAAGTAAGATCGGAGTATTTATCATTGGGGAGAACCCGAGAGTAGGTATTCCCATCTGTCTCATGTATCTTGCATCAGTTGTCGAAGCCAAAATTTCTGGTCTAGAAAGTTTTCCTCCAGCTGCAATTATAGCTTGCTTAAAAACAGACCACCATGGGTTGGATTCATTAGTTAATGTCATTAGAGGGCGGCCCATGTAGTCTCTTATGGGTCCTTTCTCACTAATCTGCAACATGAAAAACCCTAAATGATTATCAAGATTTAGAAAGAAATGGGGAAAGCTATTCGACAATTAAGAATTCCAATTCCCACCACACACTAGGCTCTTGATCACATGTTTATGTGTATATGAGAAGAAATATCCCCATGGAAAGATGCCCAAATAGAAAAGTTTTAAAGACTAGAACCCTGATTATCTGCAAATTAATCCGCCTAGGAATGAGCTTATTGAGAACATGAACAAAAGCATGCATCACCTAGGCCACCAAAGATGTTATATCGCACCACAGAAAATTCCAAATGTGTAAAAAGCACCTTTTTCTTCCTTTGTATTTGGTATTTTATTTTAGCAGGTATTTAAAGTTTGTAGTCAAGCAAATGATACATTTTCGTTATACACAGTAACCCAACCAAAAAGATAAATTGTGCTTTAGCATGCCCATTATCATCATTTTGATAGCTTTTGCTCGTGGCCTGCTGAATCTTAAATGGGAAATTTTGTAACTTTACCACCATCAACCCTGTTAAAGGAATAGGGAGCAAAGTGCAGAAATCAAAAGTTCAAAAGGGTATTTGTTGCAAAACAAAGTTTGAGGGGCTAAGTGTCACCACTCCCTAAGTAGATGGTGGCAGTCTGTAATTTACCCTTTTTCTGTGGCATTTAGCCCCTCGTACTTTCATATCATGACAAGTGACCCCTTCATCATCATCCATCAAAGGAGTTGATATGCACATCATGTGCATAACTGCATTGTTAAACATTTCTAAAATCCCAAATGTGCCCTTGTCATTAGAGGACAATTTCAAAGTTTCTTTTTTGTGGTGAATACAATTTTAAACTCGTTCCTCAAGACGGATCAAGTAATCTTGAAAATCCACGTAATTTGCAATGGCCCACAGTAATCTAGGGTATGGAAATGATAAATGATATACCAAACTACTCGAATTTAAAAAAAAATACAGGCCATGTAAACGACATATCAAATTAACCCAAAGATCAAACCATCAAAATGGTCTCTTTAAGACCAGTGCATTAATCTCAGCCATTCAAATGATGTACCAACATCCAAGTCCTTTTGGACCCATCCTTGGAAGATTCAAGAATTTGGAAAAGCTCTACATATGGCCTCTTCTCTTGTTCCTCTTTCTTTAATGTCCTTGCCTCACCTAGCAACCCGGTTGGGGACTTCCTTGTAAAAGAAATTTGGAGTAAGCTTACCCCCCCAAAAATTCAAGCCTTTTGTTGGGAAATTTTCCTTGGTAAGGTTAATACGTGTGATATGCTGCAGAAAAGAAGGCCTTTTGCTTGCCTTTCTCTTCACATGTGTTCCCTTTGTAAGGAAAGCGGTGAGACCTTGACACACCTTTTTTTATCTTGTTCTTTTGTGCATCATGTTTGGGATTCTTTTTGTCTTCTCTTTGGTTGTAGGTGGAGTTCCCCTCAAGATGTGGTAGGTCTTTTTAACCGTGACTTTTTGAGGCAATCAAAGAAAAGAGGGAAGGTTATGTGGAAAGCTACAAAGGCAGCTATTTGTTGGGTGATATGGGAAGAAAGGAATAACAGAATATTCTTAGAAAAGAGTAGAACCACGGAGGAGGTGATTGACGACACAATCAAAGTTAAAGTAGCCCATTGGGTAAATTCTTTGCATATATTCCAAGAGTTCTCAGTCACAGACATTATAAGATCTTGGACAGAAGTAGCACAATCTTCAAGAGTGAAAGAGAGAGTAAGGTTGGAATGGAAACCTCCAAATGGTAACAGAATTAAACTGAATTTTGATGGAAGTTCATTTGGGAATCTGGGATTGTCAGGTATCGGGGGAGTAATCAGAAATTTTGGAGGGAGGATATTAGCATTATTCTCTGGACCTATTGGCATGGGCAACTCTCTAAAAGCTGAGGTAATGGCATTGCTACAAGGATTGAAGATAGCCAAGCAACTAGGAATGAGGCAAATTGAGGTTGAAGGGGATTCCAAGGTGATCATCTCTTGGGCTAATAACAATAGAACTACTCCGTGGACCTTTAAACAAGTGATAAGGGAAGTGGAAAAGGTTGCAAGGGAGATAGAAGCAGAATTCAAATGGGTTAGAAGAAGTGCAAATGGGCTAACTGATTATCTTGCTAAACCAGGGGCTTTGAGGCAACAATTGTTTTGGGCTGCATTGTAAAAGGGACAGAAATATGTATTCGTGTGGGACTTCTTGTTCCATACACATTGTTGTAAAACTTCTTAAATCTAATTTCAAATAAAAGTTTCCTTTGATGATAAAAAAAAATGTACCAAATCAACACAAAAATGTAGCCTATCAAGACTCAAGAGTGGTTTTCTAACGTAATTAATTAATAGTGACCAACCAAACAATGGACCAAGATTTAAAGCATCAAAACCCAAACAAAAATGATGTATCAAATAAGCCAACTACCTTGAGTCTTGACCACCAAAATGACCTCTCAAGCTTAGTCAATAAATCCCAGCCATCCAAATGATGCACCAAGACTTTGACTGATCCAGTCCATCCAAATGAGATGCCACTCAACCCAAAGATCTAGGCCAATTGTCTCCTAATATCAGTAAACTAATCTCAGCCATCCATGCAATTGCTAATGTTGTTCATTCATTCATTGCAATAAAAAATCTTCTTAAAAGGCAATGAAAGTTATAAAATCATCATTTTTATATGAGAAAAAAGAATTTCAGACCCTAATATAGACTTGTTCGGGCTTGCCTCAAGGGGCATGGTACAAAGGCGACTCATAGAATCAAGAATGCAATGTTTTACATCACATTAGCTACTTGATGCAACGCAATTAAGCAAAAAAAAAGAGATTGTGGGTTTTACATGCTTGAAAATGCTTTATATGTTTGCTTTTATTTTTAAAATTTCATTTGAATACGCTTTACCTGTTATGTTTATGTATTTTAAATTTAGATAATAGGTTTTTTAAAACATTTATTTTAAAATTTAAGTTTATATTTTTTATTAACATTATGTTTAATATTATTTTTTGCATTTTTTAAAACTTTTTTACTTTATTTTTTGAATTTCCTGACATTTTTTTTTGTAATTTTGCACCTTGCTTAAAAAGGCACGCACCTTGCGCCTCAGGCACAAATTGACCCTTGCACTTTTAAAACACTAGGTCCAACCAGAGCCAAGCGCCCGAGCTCAATGTTGTGTAAAATTTTTGAATTGGCTACTAAACTTGCACCCCTAGACAAAACAAGCCCAGGGCCTAGGAATTGAACAGTCAACTTATTCCCAAACTTAACCTACAAATCGAATTGGACCAGAACAGGTATGAGTTTTAGCCTAATCCAAATTGAGTTAGGGGGCATTTGCAACTTTTCATACTTTAGGTAGTAAAATGACACACCCCCATAGTTCAGGGGGTTTTTGGAGTTTATCCCCCCCCCCACACAAAAAAAAAAGAAAAAATTTATCAAAAAAGAAAAAGAAAAAAAAGTACTCACACAAGATACATTGGTTCTAAAAACCGCATACTAAATAGTATTCGGCTCAGGTGGCCTATTTCCTTAACCCAAGCCTAAACATTTAAGCTTTAGCCAAGAACCTTATCTAAGACCAACCAAGTTGTGACACCAATTGCTGCAGCGTGCAGTGTTGAGTTTAGAACTTCTCTGTAAGGACAAAAGGTTCAAAATTCAAATTACAATAGTGAACTTCTCAGCTATTGAGTTTTCCTCCCACAAATAATATATATATATATATATATATATACACACACACACATAAATATTATCAAAATTCGTGAGCTTTGATTGGTCAAAACTCTTCCAGTACCATATCTTTCCAGCATCATAGATTTTCCCATCTCCAAAGTAATTCCTTAGGCCCCTTTTCATAAAGAAACATGGGCACATAATACATTTTACAGCCGCCAATGTTTATATATGCTTTTCATGGTTTACCTGTAATAACTTTATATAAGATATCTAAGATTGGTATAATAGAGGCTGATAAAAAAAGATTGGTATTATAGAGGACATACAATATATTTTGAGAAATGAAAACAAGAAAATTAGCAGGTTTAATTAATCAGTTATAATCAGGTTCATGTCATACCTCATCTGCCCAATTAAGTATGGAGTTCTAGGTCCATTACTATAGGGTCTGGGTTGGGGCAGAATCCATGCTTATCTTATCGGTTTGGGATCAGATCTACCCTAAGCAGGGCCAGAGGCCAGAGTGCCAGAGCTAGCCTATTGACAGGCCCGCATTTGGATCAATTCAGAAGCAGCATGCACTCAATAGTTAGCCAAGGAAATACTACATGGAGCATTCAATAATTGCATGGTCATGAACCTTATGTTTATTTATTGAAATAAAAAAAAAAGTTGAAATTTGAAAGAGGACACAGATAGTCAAAAGTCTGAGTTTTGACCTGACCATTATGTTTTCACCATTCTAATTCTTCACTCTAATGCAACAGGGATAAAACTCCCATTGCTGTCCTTCACAAGGAAGTCCTAAAGGTACCCATCTTTACAAAGACAAGAACTTCTTGCTCAAGCTTCCAGGTAGCTCATTAGGAAAAGAACACTTTCAAAATACTATGAAGGAAAAGGGGGACCAGATGCTTGGTGCACAGCCACATAGCAGTTGATGTGCCTGCATGAAGGGGAAATATAGATTATAGACAATGAGTCATCCATTGCAATTTGTGTCCAAAACTCAGAACTACTTCACCACCCTACATGGTATCAAACTCGTTGTTCATTAGTATGTGCAAATTTCCTTAAGATCAATATTGCAGTGCAGAGGGTAACGAAGAGTCAAGTGGAAATGTCTGTTCCATGGAATTATTTTGGAGTATATATTGGAAGAGGATTACTTGGGAAAAGGGATAAGGCCTGGATGATGACGATAATGATATTGGAAGAGGATCAATAGAATTTTCAAAACATGGCGAGGTCCTCTCCGGCAATAATTGAACTAGTTATGGTTAAAGCAAATCACAAATCTCCCCGTACTACAACGCAACAATCTCTTATGTCAAAACAGAAAAATGTTCCCCTTATAACAATCTACAATTGTTATTATTTCTTTGTGGATCAGCACTTGCTCTAATTTCATGCACTTTTAGTAACATCTCAACCAAATTGACTACAACCGTTCTGTTTCTTTCTAATATCGTGACGAAGAACATAAACCTAAGATATTACAGTGAATATAGAAAAAGAACAACCATTTCTAACCTGGTATGTCATGTTCCTGGTAGCTGGTGCCCATTCATCAGCAATTCTCTTCCTTAAGAGATCTGGATCAGCAGTAGGTGGAAGACGAACATCGAGACCCGCTTCTGCTTCCGAAGGTTGCATATTCATTACAAAACCCTGCATATAATTGCTCTTCAATTCCTAGCTTTCCTTCACAATGAATAATTTTGACTAAAATAATCAATTGCGCGCAACTAGAACAAATTGCGACTATCTAACCGTAGGAGAAGGAGTTCCAGCTTTCAGATACACTGGATTCACTGAGATAACTTCCGAGTTTGCAGCCACTTTAGCCTTAACCAAATCAAATTGATTCTCCCTAAACCGAGAAATAGTCTCCATACTCTTCATCAAATTCTCCATCGCACTATTGTCATACATCCTCGACCCATGCCCGGGCATTCCAACAGCCTTGATGATCAAGTGCCAAGGCGACCGGTCAGCATAAAAAACCCTAAATTCATCGGTGGTTGACGCCTGACCTTCATCCAACATGAACCCAATATTCAAATCCTGAAACTCCTTGGACGCCGCAAACTTGGCAGCTCCATCAAACCCACCAATCTCCTCATCAGGGACATAGGATATGTGAACTGTGCGAAGTGGCTGGAACTTACGCTTCATTCGGAGGTTTCGGATTGCTTCGAGGTACTGAATTGCGATGCACTTGTCGTCCTGAGAACCCCTGGCGTAGATTTTTCCGTCGGAAGTTCGGGTGGCGGAGAAGGGCGGGTGGAGCCATTTGGATGGCTCGGCGGGGACGCTGTCGAGGTGAGAGTTGAGGAGGATTGAAGGGAGAGAAGGGTCAGAACCCGGCCAGGTTACGAGGAGGAGGGGCTTCCCGGGGGAGAATTCTAGGGTTAGGGTTTTGAGACCGATGGAATGGACTTCTGAGGTGAAGAAGGAGACGGCGGAGGCGTAGTCTGGGTTTGGATGAGCGGTTTTGATTCGGAGGTAGCGCTGGAAGCGGGTGATGGGTGTGTCTTCTTGCTCTGGTTGGCTTTGAGATGTAATTGTTGGCGGGAAAAGGGAGAGGAAGATCAGGAGTGTGAAAAGTGAGAGCAGGAGTCGACTTATGCTGGACATGGCAGTGACTGCGAAGTAACAGCAGTTCAGTTCTACGATCCTTGTTATCTCGAGTGGAGCCTAATGACGAGCTTGCAATGGAGATAGGATCTGCTCCTCACATAGGGCGCCTCACACGCACATCCCATTGCTAAGGCAGCAACTTGGGCCGGATTGGCCGGAAGGTTGGGTTAGGTTGATGTTTGGGTTAGCGTTAGGGTTGGAATTCATGAACTCGACTTTATTTTGGGTTGGGTTAGGGTTAACCCCTTAGTCAACCCGATTCAACCCGAACCCAACTCTATAGTATATGTCATAGATAAATATATGTTATATTTAATATATAACATACATTGATTTATTTAGATACATGATATTTGTATAGCCCCCACCAAATATCATGTATTTCTTTTAAGATAATCACTTCACTTAATCTTAATTAGAAAGACTAAAACCTTAATAACATTATTTTTTTTTTAAGTTTTATTCTTCATCTCCTCTATGTTGTTTGTCGCCCAAAAAAGATTTATCGTAAATCGTTAGTCATAATAAACTATAGTCATTTCTAACACTTGTTTTTTTTTTGAATTTTGTACTAAAAGAACAAAAAAAATAATGTCAACAAGCAAATACTAATGAAACGTAGGATTAATATATGTAGTGAAAGTTGAGTTAAGATCTAAAATCGAGAAATTCTATGAGGTTTTAAAGGATGGGGAGAAGGTTGGGTTGGGTTAGGGTTGAAAGAATTTAGTTAGGGTTAGGGTTGGGGTTTAGAACTTAGGGTTGGGATGGGGTTAGCCTCAACCCGACCTAACCCGGCCCGACTTGCAGCCCTACATCCTACCATGCATTGGGAACATCTTCTGGCCTTATAAGTTATTATTCACGGGAAATGTTCCCAATGCACGGTGGATGTGCATGTGAGAAGGGATATGCTATTAACATTCCCAATGTGATGGGAAGCAGGATCTGCTCCTCACAAATGGGTGCCTCACATGCATGTCCGTGCATTGAGAACATCTCTCGTGAATAATAACTAATAAATACGGGAGATGTTCCCAATGCATGATAGGATGTACGTGTGAGGCGCCAGGTGTGAGGAGCAGATCCGGTCTCATGTGATGGAGATAATTGATGGGGCCATTAACAGTGGAGAAAAGGGATATGCTATTAACAGAATGGAATTTGTTCCTCACACATGGGCGGCTCACAAGCACATCCACCGTGCATTGGAAACATTTCGCTTGGCATTTGTTCCTCACATGTGTTTCACTTGCCCCCATAGGTTGTAGGGTTCACTTAAAATTTTCCATCCAAATTTCGCTTGGCATGCAACATTCACCCATGTTGATTTATTTATACCCCAGCCCCCATTTTGTTTGGATTGACAAATTCGTTCCCACCCTACTAAGTGGAATTTTTGTTACTCTTTTCCCATAGAAGTTTCCTCTGCATTTTGTCTTTCTTATATTTTATTTTGGAAGATTGAAGGACCGCATGGTGTAAAGTGGGATCGTAGAGTGACCTTACCAGCAGTTGGTAACATATTTTGCTTCCATCCACAAAGCTTTTTCTTTCCTCAATTCTACTAAAAGTGGATTTACTAACTCTCCCCTCTATAATTAGGACTCCAAGGTAGTTTTCATTTTTGTTTTCTTGGATAATCTTTAGGATTCTTTCAATAATTTTCTGATTTTTTCTTGGGGTATTCTTAGAACAATACAAGTTGGATTTCCTCATGTTTGGAAATTGACTCGAAAATTTTGCATATTTTTCCAATATTTCTTTGTTCTTAAGGTATTGTTTATCGATGCTTTTGCAAAGACTATATAGTCATATGCAAGTTGCAGAATGGGAATATCTGGACCCTCTCTAGATGTAGCAAATCCAAGGTTAGCACCTTTTGTTTCTAAGCATACCATCCTCGTTAACACTTCTTTACATAGAACAAATAGGTAGAGGGAGAGAGGGTCTTCCTATCGAACACCCCTAGTGGGTTTAAATTGTTCAGCTGGGGAACCATTAATCAAAGACGGTTGAAACACATTGCATCACCTAGTTAATCCACCTCTCATTAAAACCATACCTCTTTAACACTTTTTCTATAAAATTCCACTCAAGCCTATCATAGGCCTTTTCCATGTCAACTTACAAGCCCGCTTTGCCCTTCTTCCTTTTCATTGGGTTGAATAGTTCATGTGATATTAGTATGATGTCTATGATTTGTCTTTTTGCCATGAAAACACTTTGCAAAGTACCTTGCATTGAGAATATCTCTGTATTGGTATGTCTTTTTTCATTAGGAAATATTCCCAATGCAAGGCTGCAAGGGACTGCGCGAACAGTGTGAACACCGAAGCCAACGATAAAAATGTCCTTCGAATATCATCTAATTTTCTTTATCAACCAATCATATTAAAGTCATCTTATCCTCTCTCTCTCTCTCTCCATATAAAGTCTCTTTTGCTATTACTATCTCTTTACAATCTCATAGCCAAAGAAGACCGTTGCCAAAGGTAATTGACGATGAGCAACAACATTATTTCTTGCCTGTTTTCTAATTTCTTCTGTTGATAATGCTTCATAGCAACACCGAAAATGATACTAAAGGCTAAAAAATAAAGGAAACTTAAGGAATTGAGTGGAAACATTAAGGTTCACTTTGGAAATTATGTAAATGCCCATTTGAGTCATTAATGTGTTACGATTTGATTTTGCTAACAGTTGGTAGCATTGCAGTTACACCGAACAAGAGGGGAAAGTAGGTATTATCTTTTGGATACAAACTTTTACGCTCATTGATTGAAAATGTAAACGGGCAAGATGATTGCACATCATTCGAGTAAGGAGTGTTTCACCATTCCTTCCAAACCCATACCAACGGTGAGTTCCCATCTCTCATTTCCAACCACAGCAATGTGAAAATTTTGACCTTGACAACACGAGAGCAAGTGCTATGCTCCCAATGCACAGAGGAAAATAAAAATGATGTGAGATTTCCATCATTCTACTACAACCAAAGATAATTGAGTTTTCGGTTTATCTTAACCTTTTTACTAACTCTTCATCTCAAGATTTGGTTGTTTTGGGTCATTTGACATCAATTTTTGTTAAATTCAAGTAGCTTTGATTTGTCTATGGTGGACCATTTTCTGACCACAAAAGCCTCGCTCTTATGCTTTATATTTAAATTTGAGATTAAGAAAATTTAGTCTTCTAAGAAGTTTGCTTCATGGATCTAAGATCATACAATGTTCTTAGAACATAAACCTACAACATGGATCATATTCACATATTTTTTTGGCATCATCAGTGAAGTAAGAAAGGAATCTACCCACAATATCCAAAGCAGAATTATAAAATTTGGGAGAAATCTAAATTATTGATGATCCATGCAAAGAGTGATAGGTTCTGATTTGATAATCTTTCTTCAACTATGGTGCAAAGAAAACAAAAGGGACCAGAATTTGTAACCATGTATGGGTTGAAGGAAAATGTTGGGTGACACTCCAACACATATGCCTTCATTCTATTATGACGACTCAACTCCTCTCTTGAAGTAAATTGGCCTTCCCTTTGTTTTCATGGTAAAAGGTACCAGTACTAAAGTCATTTTTAAGGCAACAGACTTAACTCTAACACTGGATTCAAAAGGTCTCTACACAATCAAGCTTTGTTTTTATGGTGAGACCATCATCCCCGATCACCCCTATTCTCCCTCTTCTGTTATCTTCTTCAACTTCAACCACCTCTTCCTCTATTATTACCTCAACCAACCCACAAACCCTCTTTCTTATCTCCCATGATTCCGTTCCCTTTGAATTTTACTGACATTCTGAAACAAACAACAACAAAAATGCATCGGTTTTGCATCTTTCCAATCAAACATGAGCAATACAAATGACCACACAATACTAGTTTACACTTTGCACTCATTGAACTATTTTATTTTGTATTTGTGCCCTGAAATTTTGTTTTTCCATCATTTCCAAACACAGTCTAAGATCTTATTTTTTAGGTTCCCCCCCCCCCCCCCCAATTCGGGAAGAGAAACAAGACCAATTTTAAAATACTTCTCATAAGGTATGGTTTAAGTATAATATCAAGGATGCTTAGAGAGAAGAAGCACCAAACCTAATTCCCAAAGAAACAAATTAGTAGATGTAATTCCAAGAAAGATAACAATGTAATTCAATTATGATGGAATTGTGTTGAAGTGTTGAACCAACATATAAAGTTTGTGAAATATAGTGAAATCTAAGTCCAAGCGTGAAATGTAGTTTCTTTACCAAAATGGTCTCTATTAGGTGCGAAATGCAGTTTCTTGTCATCCATGTTATTGGAAGTTATCAGATGGAATTTATGTCCTATCCCCTCTTCTCTTAATTCCGTGAAATGTAGTTTCTTTATCAAGTGTGAACTGCAGTCTCTTTCTTATATGCTTGTGGTTTCATTCAAAAGTGTTCTCTGCTCTTTTCATTCAACGACCAAACTTGAATGAAAACAAGAAGTGAGATTAGCCCTAAGGTTTTTGGGAGTTCAGGTACCGCAGTGGCACATTTTGAAATTAGGGTACTAAAGTGAGACTAGCCTTAAAGTACAGGCACTAATCTACAATTTACCCAAATCAAAATTCCTTTGATAAATAAAACCTGATATTTCCATATCCATATACCTATCTATAATATTATAGAGAGAGTTTTATTTTTAATTTTTTTTATTTTGGTAAAAAGATATTCATTAAAAGGGATCCAATAGAAATAGATGGAAAGACCTTCACATAACTTCATAATATCATCTTTGATGAACACCAAATCAGGGAGACAAGGGTTGCTAGAGTTCAAGAGCTGATTGATTAGCTGAACAGAGTCTAGTTCAACCATGACATTAACAAAGTCTTTAGATTTTAGAACTTTTAATGCTTCAAAAAGAGCAAGCCCTTCAAATAGTCGCAATTGGCCCACCTACACACACTATTTAAATCTCTTGCAATGAAGAACCCGAGTAGAAATTTATTAGGAGTCAAAAAAAACCCCATAAACATCCAGCTTTAAAGAACCCAATCTTGTAGGAGCAACAAAAAATAGGAGGAATCTCTTATGATTTAATTGAAGAGCTTTCCAATCTCTTATGTATGCAAGCTCAGAGATATCTTTATTTTAGAGATCATTTCACACTCTTTGCTTTTGTTCTTTAATTGATGATTGAAATTTTCTTTTCTAATATTTATCCCTGTCTTTTTGTTAATACTTACATATGATCCAGTCCACAATATTCTATAGCTCTTGCCCCTCTTTACTTCTATTGTAAAAGGATAGAAATGAAGGATTGTTGGTGAGGCTAAACCATCGTTGTTGTTGTCATTTTTGCACCAAAAAGATTGAGTGCATTGCAAACTTAAGATTCAACCCATTTCTTGTACTCTTCATTGCTATCATATCTGAAACAAACACACTATTGGTTTTGGTTCTCATGATATTTTCCTAAACAGGAAACCAACTTTCTAATCAATCATCAAAGAACATAAAATCTAGAGACCAACCCCATTACTTAGTCTTCAAGATAAAAAATCTTAAATTGTTTGAAACTATAGAGCTTACTTAATCACACGATAGAATCTTTTACGCCTTTCTCTCTCTCTCTGGTGTTGCTGTTTTTTTGTCCCTATTGTTGAGATGAATCTTTTCACCATTTACACACTCTTGCCTTTGCTTTCTAAACTTCCAACATTAATTCAAACTATGACAAGTAAATACTAAAAGGTACATATCTCTGTATCTCTATCATCTTTAACTCTACTACATGTTTACCTATGTTTCATTATTTTTCTTTTTTTATAGATAAAGCTTAATAGCTAATCATAAATTGATTGAATATGTAAATGTAGTAGTAGTAGTGGGAGGAGGAATTACTATATAGTCTCCACTTTCAAAGTAGTATGGATGAGATTTGAAGTAGTACTGATGGATGAGCTCCATGTTTCATGAGGGGTAGAGTGACCGATGTTAAGATACAGTTTTGGAGTTATCTCTTCCTCTCTTCATTTCCTTATTACTTTCTCCAAAATGGCTTTTCCTCTTATATTGTTCAAGGAGTATTATTTCTTTGTTTCACAAGGAAGTAAAATTAAGAAACTAAATTGAAAATGTCAACTCTCACTCTATATTTTCATGAAAAAAAATATTGAAAATTTTTAATATTTGGACTAGTCTTTAGTGGACAGTTGCAAACGTCAAAATTAAGCTAGGGAACTTGTAGATTTTGTTGGGCATTTAGTGCTACAGGAAAGGGCCAACTTTATATAAACTAGCAAGCTTGTCAGCCTTATCAAACAACAGCTTGTGGATTGTGATCACATAGCTCAAGTCTTTCATGAATTTAATTGTAGTTCAACTTACAAAAATTCAAAAACATTATTGCTTCATGGTTCATTTTTGAACTGATGATCTATTACATGTTTGTATTATTCATTACATGTTTGATTTGCAATTATATAATATTTAACTTAAATATATATGTGCAAACACATTCCAGTTTACTAGTGTTTGTAAAAATAAATAAATCACAATTGGTTGCAAGTTTTTGGGTATCATGGCGTAGGACCCATATAATATATACATAATATCATCTATCAAAAAATATAATATATACATAAAAACATAGTAATATTAATTATACATATATTCAAAATATATAATTATATAATATATATATATATATTGCATATTTAATTTTTTATAAAAAAAATTAAAAATTGAGGCCAAAAAAGTTTTTTTCCGAACAAAAATAGTAGGCTAAGGTACCTTTGCCCCTTGGACTGCATAGATCATAAAAAATTACCAAAAATTTGAAAAAATCTGCTCCGGTCTTTGTTAGAGTAGTGAGTCGGGTGATGAATGACTTGTATCTGCAAGTAGACGTTAAAACGTCTGGGTTGAGGACCCAAATGAGAAAGCTTCGATGGTCAAGTTAGTACTGAACTAAGAGATAAGAGCAGAGAAGAAAAAGAATAGGAGTCAAAGAGCTAATGAAAGTGTACCATGTGAGGGCGAGAAGTTACCCTTATATGGGCTTTGGGGATCGGCTAGAACATCCCCGACACACTCGGAGGTAGCGTGCCTTAAACACTGAGACCTTGGGGAACATTTGAGAACAATCACTAAATCGACCACTTGTCGTTTCCCTGAGAAGCGGGGGAGACTCATGTAACCGTCACTACGTGGACAATGTGCCCTCCAAATATCCCGGTGGTTTGAACGGAACAAAGCAGGTGAATCATGCAGGTCAATCCCCATTAGGTCGGATAGTTTGTCGAATGCTTGGGCCACATAAAGCGCTTCAAAGTGGTCACCAACATCTCAGGTCGGTCCTCCTGAACTATATAGAACCGAGCTCGGGAGTATTTGGTCATCGTGAACCGTTTGCTAATGGATATTTTCCGAGGTATTGCCATGTTAAGTGCTGAGTTGGTCCGAGGTGACTTGGGGCTGTCTACATGGCAACAAATGAATGGTGTACCATTTTCACCCATCATCACTTATAAAGGTACATAGGCAACGGGTGCATCAAGATTAAATTAAATTGGAATCTATAAGTCAAAATCCAACTTCTGTTTGCAGTTGCCTTATGCACATCAACAGTTTCTAATCTGAATCCAGTTGGTAGAATTGAATACAGTTAAGGCATTGCCCACCCCTACACCCTCAACTACCAAACATGCAAATACAAGAATTAAAAAAAAAATAAGGTTAAATTGCTGAAACCCCCTTTGGTAGAATCTTTTAAAAAATGCTTGAAATGCCCAAAATACCCATATAATTCCTATTAGTTTCTATAGAATAAATAAAATAATACAAACTTTATAACAACTAAAACAAAGAGAATTAAAAGCTACAGCTTTACTTTTGAGTGATTTGAGGCCATATGTGAGAAAATTTAGAAAATAAATATGAATTTTGGACATTTTTATGCCTATTTTTAGAAGATTTTTCCAAAAGGGGTCTAATTGCAACTTTATTGTTGGGTGGTAAGAATCCAAGCTTTTCCAATAGGTATATGTACAGGGGTATAGTATTGAGACACATGGTAGAAAGCTGCAACAACAGTAGTTTTTCCTCTCTAAGTTTTGACCAAAGTGATCCCCTCTGGAGGGTAAGCCATCCATTCAAACGACTACATATATGACCTTTAGGTGATGGTCTCATGGATCACTTCGCAGGTTAGCTGCAAATTAATTGAAAAAAGAAATTAGATACTAAACCATCATGAATTCTTATTGAATAGCCTACAAAGACAATAGGAGAAAAAGTTGCAAAATAGGGCTTACCAAGTGAGGTTTTTCTTTTAGTTTTCAGTTCAGCCTTTCTCCTTGATTTAATTATTGATTACTGTTTATATAAATACCGAAATATGAGACGTTCCCTCCCACTTTATCCACTTAAGAGGCTTAGATTTTAACACAGATTGAGAGAGTTAGAAAGAAGCATAACAGACTCCCACGGTTAGAAATTTTTTCCTTCATTAATACCTCTCAGCGAAGTCTTTTCTTTTTAACAAATTCCCTCCCAGAATTTGTTACAATCAACAATAGTTTCTTTGACAATTTTCCGCCATCATCCAGTCTAGAGATCTACTTGCCAAGAAAGGAACCATACTAGCATGGGCAAAGGAGAAACAAAGGAGTGGTAATATATCTAAAATGTGATCATATAAATTGATAATTGATCAAATTATAAAATTTATAGGGATTTAAGAAACTGGTTGCTTTCTTAGATTTCAAGCTAAATCATTTAGGCGGTACTTTAGAGTTACGGTTGCGCTGCATCATCCTCGTTAGTGACGCCGGTCATTCACTCTTATAAGAAGCTACTGGGAGCTCGACCTAAGGGGGGCAGCACTACTGACTTTAGGTCACCAAGTCGCACGGGAGCCTTAGAAGGCTCGACCGACAAGGGGTGTCCGTGCAGTCTGTTGGCCGCCAATTCCTGCGGAAGCCACAAAGAGCTCATCTTGTAGAGGGTACCTCACAAAGAGGACTGATGAGGTTTTATCCGAATTGAAATAAAGTCGACAGAGCTGCTTAGTCTGTTGGCCATAAACTTCCTCGATAGTCTTTGAATTCATAAAAATGGAAATTAGAAAGTGAGAGCTTTAGTTTCTAAAATGTGAGAAATTAGCTTTCTAGAAGAAGAGGACTTCGTCGTTCAAAAGATGAGAACTTAGCTTTTTGTAGCGTTTCCCACAGACGACGCCAATTGATGAATCGATTTTTGGTGATGTATCAATTTTTTGTGCTAAGTACCTCGTCATTTAATCTGCTTCCAAGTGGCCAATGACTCAGAGGCCGAAGTGAACTTTTGCTAGATGAGGACCTGGATGCCAAGCTGACCAGGCCGAGCTGGGTAGGTTAGGTGTCGAGCTTACCAGAAGGCTGAGCTGCCTATTAAGTGCCGAGCTGACTAGAGCGTCGAGCTGCCTATTAGGTGTCGAGCTGCCTATTGGGTGCCGAGCTGACCAGAGTGTCGAGCTGGCTGGTGGCGAGCTGGATTGATTGTTGAGCTTCGTAGTTATTTAGAGACCTGCAGAGAACCAATGTCAGAGGACCCGAGGTGGCTAACCTGGCGAGGTCGCTCTGATGCTTAAGTCAGTACTCTCATAGTAGACTGCGAGCTAAAAATCACAAAGTATGAGAGCTAGAATATGCTTACTTGCCCCCCCCCCTATGCCATTGGGGTTGGTGCATATCCTAAAAATCGTGGGAGTGTTAGGATATGCATGCCGAATTTGTCGGCGAGCACGTCTCGCAGGTCGCCAGGTCGGCGCCTAGGCCAAGCCGCCAGTTCGCGCCTGTGCTAGGGCCAAGCCGCCAGTTCGCGCCTGTGCTTGTGCCAGGCCGCCAGGTCGGCACCTAAGCTAGGCCTCCAGGTCACGCCTGGGCCAAGCTGCCAGTTCGACGCCTGGGCCAGGCCGCCAGTTCGCGCCTGTGCCAGGCCGCCAGTTCATGCCTGGGCCAGGCCGCCAGGTGGGACACCATCAACTTGGCTAAGGCAAGTTGTTGCCTTAGTGGTTTCGGGTGTCACCTAGTTGTTCCAATGTGCCATGTGTCACAATACCATTGGAGGGCCAAATCCGCCATCATCAGCTCAGTTTGAACTTGGATTTTTACTTTGAAATCAAACTTCTGAAATTTACACTAACTAATTCTATGCTACCTTGTTAGTGCTTTGTGGACCAATAACTCAATCTATTCATACCATGGTTTTCAAAACCGGATTGGACCAAAGGTCGGACCGAAAAAATCGGGAATCGATCATCTGATCAATTTTATTTTTCCCCAAAACCATTAATTTTGATCAGCAAACTGTTGGTAACCGGACCCCTGACTAGTTCGATTTTAAAAACCATGATTCATACTTGTTAAAGAATGGATACAAGAGAGCTCTTTAAAATTACAACAAAGTTGGAGATAGCCCAATAATAAGACCATGCAACATGTCACATGTGCTAACATCTTTTTATACAAGGTTTTCTCATGTAGTTCTCCATTGCATCAGGGGGAACTGTATAGAAAAGGTTTTCCACTTTTCCTACAAAGGGAAAAGTTGTGCCTGAGAGTGAAGCACTCACATAGGAACTTTTGAAGGCCACCATGGCACCAATAAGTAAAAAAATTGAAAAAAAAAAAACTGAAAGCCTTAAGTAGACGAATGTTTCTCATATAATATATGCATTTGTAAGAAAGACAAACTTTACGGCTATGATTTACCTCAAAGAAGCTTAAAGATTCCGTCGTTGGTGCTGTCTTGTCGGTTTGGAGAGGAATGAAGATCAGAAACTTTGCTTTCATTTTCACGAGAATCGGTGGGCAAAATACTGAAAGAAGAGATGGATAGCGAAGAAGCTCGCAGAGGAAGATTGGCATTGGAAAAAGAGAAATGAGAGATACGGCATTGAAAAAAATAAAGGGAGCATGACCGATCAGCCCAGATGAGAATTTTATAGCCCCAAAGGTTTATAGGGGGAGAGGCTAGTAATAGGGGGGCTGGAATTTAGAATTCTACATCGTATGTATTCGTACTTGTCCGAAAGAAAAAAAGGGAGGATGCGTGTCCTGAAACATAAAATACATGCCAAAAAGCCTAAAATTGACAGATATGATTTGACTGTTTTTTAATTATTTAAATGGTTTTGACCGTTTTTTAATTTTTAAATTTTTTTTATTTTTTTGTTAAAATGGGCCAATCATTCGGATCGAACGGTCGTACCGTTCGAACTGATAACCCAACCCCTGACTGGTTCGATCACCAGTTCGTTTTTAAAAATCATGATTACAAGGATGAACTAGTGCTTTTGAGTGGTTGTGTTGTGTCAATGATAATGAATCGTGGGATTGATTCCTTTTTCTTGGTTATGACTATGGCATTTTAAGTTTTTAATTTTGCATATGAATTTCTATAATGGGTTATGATATTATGTATTAAACTATTAATTAAATTTTGTGATGGATTAGTATTTAGCTATGATTATGTAATATCATTTAGGTCATAAATTTTTCAAAAAAAAAAAAACAGGTTTAAGTTATGATTATTTGAAGAATAGGTTCAAGTTATTAGTTTTTTTTTTTTTAAAAAATGTCTAGGTTATTAATTTTCAGAGAACAGGTCCAGGTCCAGGTTATTAATTCTTTAAAGAATAATTAATTTTTCAAAGGACAGTTCATGTTATTAATTTTTTAAAGAACAAATTTAACAAATAGACCTTGGAACCAACAATGCCAAAACCGACCCCCCTACAAGGTAGGTTTTAGATTTTGCCATGGAACCAAATCAAACTGATCCATGATTATCCCTAATGTACATTACACGGGTCCCGTTAGTGTTAATAATAGCAACAAAAAAAGAGGACATGACAGCCTGGCATGGAGGGCACTAGGCTAAGGACAAATGGCAGCTAATAACACACCACTTGGGGGTATTATGGCTCCATGTGGACTACATGAATCAAGAATGGTTTTTTTTTTTTACACCCGGTTCAGGAATGTCAGTTTAGGGTCTCCTCTACCCCTGAACCAATCAGACCTCCGATACATCCACTGTAAGGGCAAATTAGAGGAATCCCGAAATGATACGTATCAATCAATACTTTTGAACCTTGCAATGAACCATATGCGCCAAACGTGTCAAGACATCATGAAACAAATGTCTAAGATATTAAACACGTATCATGATGGACCAAACAACCGAATTAGTCTCGAGAAGCGACCCATCTTGCTTATATAAGGGTATGCATTTACTCATTTGCCCACCATACTTATTAAACTTACACTCCTCACCCATTTGACTTGACCGTCAAGTTCTTAACCTAGGATATCACCCCGGGGATTCTGAATTTCCCATTGTGTTCATAGGAGCTCACGAGGTCCAAGGTGCTTACGACATCTCTAATTTATAAGAGTTATTTTGTTTTAAAATTGGTATAATTTTAAATTGGGAAAATTTTCGATTAATACCCTGTATTTTGGGTTTAGTGCTATTTTGATCCCTAAATTTTAAAATGTGATAATTCAGTATCCAAACTTTTAAAATGTGACAATCCAATACTTGCTGTTAAGTGGCATTTGAAACTGGCACAAATGTCGTTTAAATATTATTTAATTTTCTTTATCAACTATCCAAACGTTGATAAAAAATTAATAGCTCCAAATCTTTGCCTTTTCCATTCAAGAAAGTTGGGGTCATGTTTGAGTGGATATTTGGTGACCCCAACTTTTTTGAATAAAAGAGGGAAGGGATTTGAGACTGTTAATTTTTTGTCAATGTTTGGATGGTTGATAAAGAAAGTTGGATGACACTGTACGGGCATTTGTGTCTTTTTCAAATGCCACTTAACAGTTGGTTAAAAGTTAATTAATAGCAGGTACTGAATTGTCATGTTTTGAAAGTTTGAATACTGAATTATTACATTTTAAAGTTCAGGGACCAAAGTGACACTAGGCTCAAAATACAGGTTACTAATTGAGAATTTTCCTTTTTAAATTAAACAATTTCATTGTAGAAACTCAAGCCAATGAAGATACCACTGTTTTCAAAACCAAACCGGACCGGATGGTCAAACTGGAAAAACCGGGAACAGGTCACCTGACCAGTTTCGTTTTCCTCCAAAACTGCTTTTTCCCCAAAAACCGTTGATTTTGGTCAACAAACTGCTGAATCGGTCAGTTAACCGTTTGAACGGTTTTGACCATTTTCTAATTTTTAATTTTTTTTAATTTTTTATTTTTTTCACCAAAATGGTCTGACCGTTCGGACCATTTTCTAATTTTTTATTTTTTATTTTTTTCATTAAAATGGGCCGGCCGTTCGAGTCGAACGGTCGAACCATTCGAACCAGTAACCAGACCCCTGACCGGTTCAGTCACCGGTTCGTTTTTAACAACCATGGAAGATACCTCGTCATAAGTCTCTTGTTTCTTATATAACTTGAGAATAGTATATCTTTATGATGGATCTAGATTAGAGAAACCGAGATAAGAGTAGATGCAACCTAGGCAGAGAAGCAATAAGAGACGAGAGAGGTGTAATAAATAAATGAATAAAGAAGAATAGTGAAAAACTTCTTTTTCTCCAATGGCTTGGTTAAGTGTACAGTGAACTCTGAAATCACTATACTGAGATGAAGCCTATCCATACTCGACTTCAGATTGCTGAACTCTTATAGGCCACAATTGTTAGTGAGAGGTGAAAGCCTGCAAGCATGAGAAAATATATATTATTTGAATGTGTAATTCTATATTTTAGTTGATATCATAGTTATATCAGACGTGTCAAGTATTAAGCCAAGGATTATATGACAATATTACCGAGAAAATGTTGCAGTGTCCAGGATCAGCAATATGAGCCATCAAGTTCTCAATGGGTCCTTCTCCTGTGTAAATGGCTTGGAACCAGAACCCTACAAAAGCCAGCATTGCAAGTCGGCCATTCTTGATCTCTTTGGTTCTCAGCACCATCACTGGCTCTGGTGACCCTCTGCCCCACATCATGGGGTCAAACCATAACCCACCTGGATACCCAACATCAGGCTTTGGGTTTTTCCTGTTGGGAAACTTGGGCTCAATATCAACAGAACCAGGGTTAACGAGATCAGCCCATCTTCTGCCCTCAACCCAACCCATCAAAACCATTTGGACCACAAACAAGGTTGTGTGGTCTGCAAAGTATTCTTTAGCACCAGCATCATACCATGAAAAATTTTCAATAAAGCCCAGTCTCTCCAGGCATTCAGGAATCAGGATACCAGCTACAGCAAGCATTGCCCATCTACTGTGTATTAGCTCAGCCTGTGCAAACCATCTCAGGAGTTCAGGATCTGAACCTACATAATTGACAAAAGGGTCAGAGTCCAACTCAGTTAAATGATTTACAATGTGCCTGTTTGCATGCCTGCCTGGAATGAAACTATTACAAATACCCACTTGTTTGTTGCTTATCTGTTTGAAATGCAATCTGATTTGCACTAGTACAATTTCAAGGAAGTACAAATAAGAAAATTGTAAATTCTGGCTCACTTTTGCTTGAGTTTTTACTTTGCTTTAAGTTTTATTTTACTTCATTCACAATGCAAACAAGCAAAACAAAGTAAAATTTAAAACAAAAATAAATCAAAATTTGCATACAATTCATTTTAACTCCTATGCTTTTGCATCTGTGCAAATGCAATTGCACTGCAAACAAACTAGGCCTAAATTTGAAATTTTCAATCTCCCAAAAGATTTCAATTCAGCTCAAATCAGTCATATTCATCCTTCTAAAATATGCCAATTTTTAATTAGCTTATGCCTTCTAATGCAATGGAGGCAAACAAGAAAACAAACTATTTTGAAATCCCCCATTATCGAATTTTGCCTTAATTTTATCTAATGACCCAAATGCAACAACCATGGTTATTTTTTACTTCTTATTCTTCTTAGTAATTTGAGATTTGCAGAAGTGCAGGATATTTCTACTTGTCATTACAAAAAAAAAATTCTTAGAGTAAATAACTTGAAATTAATACTCACCTAATCCAAGAGGGTCAAAGCCAAAATCTCCAGGGAGACTGCAAAATTATGGGAGAAAATAGAATTAGATCATTCAATTCTGAGCTCAAAATATTTTCACCAGGGAGGAAAAAAAAAAGAAATCTCCCAGAATAAACATACACTGGATATGAAGTCTGCAGTGATTCTATAAAATGAGCAAGAAACAAATTTGTAGCAATACGTAGGAAAACACAAAAATAAAAGTAGTGAAGATTGATTACCTTCCATCAAGCCATTCAGGAGGAGAACTACCAGGGAACCACAATGGCCTATCTGGGGGAAGAGGTTCACAAACACTGGAGACCCCTTTAGTTGCGCTTACACGACTTCTTAGTGATACGGCTGTTGGGATGCCACCTGGCAAACATTTTTGAGCTACCTCTCTGCTTTCCCAACAATGGCGATTACACAA